>NC_068438.1:2030000-2330000 GCF_023373465.1 Oncorhynchus keta
CACACACACACACACACACACACACACACACACACACACACACACACACACACACACACACACACACACACACACACACACACGACAGTAAATGATGATCAGTCAGATGGGGACTAACTAATGTAGTGACAGAACCCAACAGATAGCTGAATCAGCCTAAAGCCCTGCTGTCCACTGTGTGTGGCAAGGGCAGAGAAACAAGATGGGCAGCCTAGTAAATATTCTTGAGTTTCTCCAGTGTGTAACGAGCCTGAGCTTAACAGGGAGCCTGCTGATAGTTTGCTGTAGCAGCTCGACAATGTCTCTTATCAGCCTTGATCGCTCTTCAGGGAAGTGGGCCGCCTCAGCGTGTGAAACGTTTACACATCATTATTGTCACTTTCTATAGGGCTCATATTACAGGCCCCACTAATGCAGTCGGCCTTAATGCGGAATCCATTTACAGAATAGTAATGATGGAATGGGGGCCTTGCCAGGGTGACGAATCACATCGGTGGCCATTGGAACGACTGTAAGCTACATAAGCTCTCGGTCTCTCTCGCTTGCCAACGGAATAACAACCTGGCTGAAGGATTAATGGAGTGAAGAATGTGTGCAATTTTGGTCCCATCACACAGTTCAATGGGATTATACCCAACGACCCGCATCAAATCCCCAAAACGGTCTTTGACGATTTTACAGCCTTTTGCTCTGAGGATTGTGAAAATATACACTGAACAAAAATATAAACGCAACATGTTAATTGTTGAGCTGAAATGAAATATACCTGAAAATGTTCCAAATTTGTTTACATCCCTGTTAGTGAGCATGTCTCCTTTTCCAAGATAACTCATCCACGTGACAAGTATGACATATCAAGAAACTGACTAAACAGCATGATTATTACACAGACACACCTTGTGCTGGGGACAGTAAAAGGCCACTCTAAAATGTGCGATTTTGTCACACAAACACAATGTCACAAGTATTGAGGGAGTGTGCAATTGGCATTCTGACTGCAGGAATGTCCACCTGAGCGGTTGCCAGTGCATTTAATGTTAATTTATCTACCATAAGCCGCCTCATTTAAGAGATTTGGCAGTACGTCCAAACCCGGCCTCACAACCGCAGACCACGTGTATAGCGTTGTGTGGGCGAGCAGTTTGCTGATGTCAAACCACTCGTGGTTATGGTGTGGACAGGCATAAGCTACGGAAAACAAACACAATTGCATTTTAACGATGGCAATTTCAATGCACAGAGATACCGTGATAAGATACTGAGGCCCATTGTTGTGCCATTCATCCACTGCCATCACCTCATGTTTTAGCATGATAATGCACAGCCCCATGTCCCAGTTCTACCATGGACTGCATACTCACCAGACATGTCACCCATTGAGCATGTTTGGGATGCTTTGGATCGACGTGTACAACAGCATGTTCCAGTTCCCACCAAATCCAGCAACTTCACACAGCCATTGAAGAGGAGTGGGACAACATTCCACAGGCTACAATCAACAGCCTGATCAAATCTACGCAAAGAAGTTGTGTCGCGCTGCATGAGGCAAATGGTGGTCACAGAAGACACTAACTGGTTTTCTGATCCACACCCCTACCTTTTTTAAAGGCATCTATGACCAACCGATGCATATCTGTATTCCCAGTCATGTGAAATCCATATATTAGGACCTAATAAATGCATTTCAATTGACAGATTACCTTATATGAACTGCAACTCAGTCAAATCTTTGAAATGGTTGCATGTTGCGTTTAAATTTTTGTTCAGTATAGTTGTCTCACACATTGGGACAGTAGGCCACATCCAGCTGTACTGACTGACTGACTGACTCCCTGAATGGATGGATGGAGCCGAGGATTTTAAACGAGCAGCCTTCCTTGAGATTGTCAGATCCTCTCCCACTTTTCATTGTCCCTACCAGGATTTGAACCAGCAACCTTCTGGATATTGGTCTCCCTTTCTAACCTCTTGAACAGGTCTCTAAATCTATGGAACCTAGGCTACATGGTATAGGCCTAGCCTATAAACACAGAATATGTCTACGGGGCCGCCCCAGTAGGGAAACAAGCCACATCCAGGTGTAGAAACTAGAGAGGAGCAAATTGGCCAGGCTAGCAGCCAAGCCTCTCAGGCAGCACTCCTTGTAATGACTTCTGCTGTAACCTTCTGGGGCCCCGTCAGGTTTCTAAATTAACATCTCTCCTTGGCACTGGTGCTCCCAACTTTAAAAAGTTAGGAGCACTTCAAATAAGTTTGTTTTAATTGACGGAGATACAGCCTATATTGAGCCTATATGAATTCTAGCTACTTCTGAAGCACATGTGGTGCCCTATGATCATTGATCTCCTGAAGAAGCTATCCCTTTTCCTTTCTTTCTGTGTCCCCAAATGGTTGGGTTATACTGGTAAAGTAACCAGGTTATTAGCCAGCTAGCCAATGAAGTCATGTCTAAACAAAGTGTACACAGATGGTTAACAACGTTGACGCACGAGTAGTTTTAGAATGGCCCACGACATGGTTTATGGATGTAAAATGCGGTCCCGGGTGATCCGCTGCATAGGAAGAAAAAAATATTGTGCCGGTAATATGGGTCAGATCATTTGAGCTAGTTGGGCAAGATGCAAGTCGTTTTCACTGTAGTAATGGTGCTATCATGACACGTACGAGTCTGGACTCGCTTGTTTCACTCGGGCACTCCGGAAACAATGATACAGTGTAGCTTCATCATGACAACAATTATTAACTGGGAGATTTTTTTCATAGTCGCACAGTGCTCCCAAAATAAAACTCCTGGTCACACATCACAATATTTCGTTGCATATCCGACCAAATTGTCTACACTTTAGAGACCTTGGCCTCGTACATGCTCTCGCATTAGGGCTCAAACAAACCATGTTGAAGTCCTGGACATTTTAATTAGCAGCGGAAGTATTTGCACACAATGTAGTCAAAGGTATTGCGTGTCGTAAATTATGATTACCGGCGGGGAGGTTTGTGTTTCTGCAAAGCTTTTTTTAACAAACAGTAACACAGGGATTTAAAAACAAAAACAAACAAGTCACAGCAGCTCGTGTCAGGTCTGTAATCTTCCTCTGGCGAGTAGTGGTGGTAGAGCAACACGGGGAATAGAGAGAGAGAGGGGTAGAGGGGGAGGAGAAAGAGATGACGCAAGCACACTGGATGGCACTTGAACCCATTCCCACACAGGGCCTGAAAAAACTGCACTGGGGTCAAGGGTGTGTTATGTGTTAATAACATTTAGACTACGTTACCCAGAAGGATATGCGGGGGGCAGGTGGTTGAAGAATGCCTTGCATGACTAAACAAGGAGTTTTCGAGCTGAAGTATATGTTCATTAAAAGTAGTTAAACCTACGCCCCAGTTTGTCATTATATAAGGAACAAACATAACTTGGTGTCAGATTGGTAGTCGCTATGATGAGACAGAGAAAAGAAAGGAGTAACTGCAAATTTCCGTAACGAAAATTGAACATTCTACCACAAGTCAAGTGACGTGAGTAGTCGAAGATGCTAGCTTGCAAGAGCAAGGAACCGCAGCAGCGAGAGTGACGGCAGCGAGAGCAAGGCTGCATTGGAATCTATTGACCAGCAAGTTGATGAACAACATACTGAAGTAAGAGAAATTGACACTGTTCCTGTTCTCCGTCATAGATAGGCTTAGTCCTCCTACTCCTTTGCAGTTAACAGGTAATTTAGCTGACAAATGGAAATGTTTCAAGCAGAGATTCAATATCTACCTAGCAGCCAGTGGTGCAGGGGGAGATGATGACAAATTGAAAGCTTCCATTTTTCTGCATGTTATTGGAGAGGATGCATTGGACATTTAAAATAGCTTTCAGCAAGACGAGGCAAACTTCACATTGACTGTGCTAATGACTCAATTTGAGGAGTACTTTGTACCAAGCCAGAACGTCATGTTTGAGAGATACACGTTTTTGGATGAGCTGAACACACTGAGCAAAACCTGTGAATATGAACATCTGAAAGACTCACTAGTGAAAGACAGTCTGTGGCATACTTGTTAATGGACTCAAGGAGAGATTGCTGCGTGAGCAAGATTTAACTTTGGATAAAGCAGTAAATGTGTCGAGCAGCTGAAACCACCGGAGCACAAGCTAAAGAGCTGTGCAGGGATGAGACGTCAGTGTACGCAATAAAACGAGAGGAGCAACACACACAACGCCTTACAAAACAAAAACAAGAAAAAGAGAGAAATCCAAACACTACATGTGGAAAATGTGGATTTATCCAAAAGCCCAAAAATTGCCCTGCATATGGCAAATTCTGTAACAACTGTGGGAAAAATATGCAAAATGCTGCAAAGCTCAGGCTACAAATAAAATAATTCACGCAGTCAAGGAGGAGATTGAAGAATTCTTTGTTAATTCTGTGGAAATATGCAATGCAGTAAATGCTGAATGGATTGTGCCATTGACTGTGAATACCATTCAAGCTTGATACTGGACCACAGCTAAACCTGTTGTCGCTGGATGACTACAAAACACTGAAGGTGAAGAGCAAAATACACCCAAAATTAATGTTACTGGTTATACAGGGGAGAACATACCAGTCAAAGGAAGCTGCATAGTAACTTTACAGCACAAAGGAAACAGTTCAGAGCAGAGCTGCTGATTGTGGAAGAGTGTGCAGCCTATTCTCGGAATCAATGCATGTGAAAAGCTCAATTTGTTGAAAAGAGTGTATGTAGTAACATCACAGAGTGAAAATTACCAAGAATCACGACTGGCTGAGTATGAGGATGACAAAAGTTCTATTTGCACTGAGGAAAAAGCTCAAAGAAGAACTCAGACACATGGAAAAGATGGATGTCATCACAAAAACAGATGAACCTACAGACTCTGGGTAAACTCACTGGTTATTGTGGTGAAAAAAGAATGGCGATCTCAGGATATGTCTAGACCCGAGAGATCTCAACAAAGCAATCAAGAGAGAGTATTTCAAGTTGCCAACCAGAGAAGAGATAATGTCGCAGTTTACTGGAGGAAAGTGGTTCAGTAAGCTTGATGCCACACCAGGATTCTGGCAAATGAAGCTCGACGATGCAAGCTTAAGGCTATGCACATTGAACACACCTGAGGGCAGGTACAGATTTCTTCGTCTACCATATGGGATTCTCTCAGCGCCAGAGGTCTACCACAAGACAATCCACATGATCTTCGAGCACATTCGAGCAGATTCCAGGAGTGGAGACCATGATGGATGACATCATCGTCTGGGGGTCCACAAAAGAAGAGCGCGATGCGACAGTGAGACAAGTGCTGGACCTGACACGGAAAGTCAACCTAAAACTAAACAAGGACAAATGCGAGTTTGGTGTGAAAACACTTACATTCGTGGGAGACGTACTTTCAGAGGATGGAGTCAAACCAGACCCGAGGAAAACATCCGCCATCAACAACATGGAGCGCCCGAAGAACAAGGACGACGTGAAACACTTCATGGGCATGATCACCTACCTTGCAAAGTTCCTACCTCAACTCTCAACACAGTCCGCTCCACTCAGATGTCTTCTGGAACAGAAAAATGAATTGGAATGGTCCCATGTACAGGGAAACTCCTTCAAAAACCTAAAGAAGACATTCACAGAAGAGCCCGTGCTCAGGTTTCATGTTCCAGAGAAAAGCACAAGGATTTCTGCAGACGCATCACAGTTTGGCCTGGGAGCAGTTCTTCTGCAACAGCATGACGACACATGGCAACCCGTCGCTTGTGCGTCCAGAGCCTTGACAGGCGCCTTGACAGGCGCAGAGACAAGGTATGCACAAATGGAGAAAGAACTACTGGCGAGCACATACGCTTGCGAAAGGTTTCACCAATACGTCTACGGACGGAACTTCGAAGTAGAAACCGACCACAAACCATTGGTGTCAATCATGTCGAAGCCACTGAATGATTGTCCAATGAGAATCCAGAGAATGTTGATCAGACTGAAAAAGTATGATGTGAAGATGATCTATACCCCGGGAATGTTCATGTTTGCCACCACACTCTTTCTCGAGCAGTCAACAAGAAAGAGAGCTTCGACACACAGAAAAACATTGAGATTCAGGCCTACGTCAACATGATGGTAGCATCACTTCCGGTGTCTTCTGAGAGAATGGAGCAGATCAAAAGAGACTCCGCAGCTGACCAAACAATGACAGAGTTGAAAGAAACAACACTGATAGGATGGCCCGCTCAACAAAAACAACTGTCCAAGGAGAATACAGGATTACTGGATATGCAGAGCAGAGCAGAGCAGAGCTCACCATGGTGGATAACAGTGTTCAAAGGCAATAAGATTGTCATTCCCATGACACTACACATAGAAATGCTACAGAAAATACGAGGGCCACTTGGGTGAGGAAAAATGCTAAACGATGAGCACGAGAAGTAATGTACTGGCCAAGAATGAACCAGGAAATCAGCCAGACCACTGCTTCATGTGAACTGTGTTTGACCTACAGGCCAAAGCAGCACGCCGAGCCGCTAATGCAACATGGGGTTGCGTCTGAACTGTACTCAGACAATGGCCCGCAATTCTCAAGTTCCGAATCCCGATCGTTCGCTAACGACTGGGGATTCCGACATAACACCTCCAGCCCCAACTACCCAAGGTCCATCGGCTTAGCAGAGAGTTCAGTCAAAATTGTCAAAGGTCTGATGAAAAAGGCACATGATGGAAAGGAGGATTTCCTCAAAAATCAGATGATCTACCGCAGCGCACCGCTGCAGAACGGACTTTCACCTGCACGCATGTTGATGGGACGTCGCATCAGAACCAACCTACCCATCCATGAGGACTTTCTAACACCCAGAGGTGCTCACAAAGTCAAACTCACGAAGGAAAAACAAAAAGACAAACAAAAACAGCGACAAGACAAAAGTGCAAGACACCTACCTGAACTGAAACCTGGAGATCATAAACGACTCCGAGACATCACTACAGGAACCTGGATGCCGCAAGGGTGTGTGCAGAGAGAAGTTGCACCACGATCCTATGAGCTCCAAACAGAGCATGGATCACAACTGAGACGAAACAGAGTGGATCTAAGGCTTCAGCCATTCACTCAAGAGGATCGTCAGGAGGATACTGCTGAAGCATCAAATGCCTTTAGAAATGGACAAATCAGTCAGAACACCCTGACTGACAACGCTGTCCAACTGTTTCAGGAAACACTTCAGCAGAAAGACCAAAAAGGACTGTCTTAGCCCCTGAAAGGCTTATTGAGAATTGCTTTTTAAAAAGTACTGAATGTTTTGTTTATGTGAAAAGAAATAGAGCCACAATATTGTATTGTTGGAAAGACTATATTTAGTTGAAAAAATAATACATCAGAATATGTTTATTGCCTCTTAAGCGATGAGAGCAATGTAAAAAAAAAGCAATTGGGGGAAAGAAGTGTGTGTTATTGAAAATTGCGTGTTATGCAGGTTGAGTAAACAAATGTGATGTGACATGTGTAGTTAAATAGAAAATAAATTATTTTAAACTTCTTTTAAAGGAAAGAAGATGTGTTGTGTTAATAACATTTAGACTACGTTACCCAGCAGGCTATGCGGGGGGGGGGGGGCAGGTGGTTGAAGAATGCCTCGCATGGCTAAACAAGGAGTTTTCTAGCTGAAGTATATGCTTATTAAAAGTAGTTAAACCTATGCTCCGGTTTGTCATTATACAAGGAACAAACATAACAAAGGGTAAACACTGGATCGGTGTCATATCTTTTTAATGTCGTGTGTGTTGCTCTGGGTGTGCATCCTCTTTCTCCACCATGGTTACCCACACCCCATCACAGATCCCCAATAGATCAAAAGGCGTTTGTTTATCGTTTCTCCTATACACACACACACCACCCTCTGAAAGATCAGGTTAGAGCCAAAATACGTCTCTTGTACCGCCAGATCCCCTCTAAACGCCCTTCTGCTCAGTCCGCTTAGTTAGAGTGTGATGTCTGTTATACTCTGCGCCCGTGTACTGTATTCTAAAATCCTAGGTGCAGTTCCACGACGGCTTAGTGTCCTGATACTACACCAAACAGCAATATTACACCAGCTGCCTGCGACTAGTGCGATCATCAGATAAGCTGTGTGCCAATCTCTCATTGTGTAGATAAATACACCCCCATGTCAAAGCAGAGGAGAAACCGGAGGTAAAAAAATCAACTAATTAAGAGTGAATTCACCGGCCCTGGTGCCACATGGGTTTCGATGAATCATCAAACAATAGAGAGGAAGGCTCTGTCCCATATGGCATCCTATTCAAATCAAATTTTATTGGTCACATATACATGGCTAGCAGATGTTAATACGAGTGTAGCGAAAGGCTTGTGCTTCTAGTTTCGACCATGCAGTAATATCTAACGAGTCATCTAACAATTCCCCAGCAACTACCTTATACACACAAGTGTGAAGGAATGAATAAGAATATGTACATATAAATATATGGATGAGCGATGGCCAAACGGCATAGGCAAGATGCAGTAGATGGTATAGAGTACAGTATATGAGATGAGTAATGTAGGGTATGTAAACACTATATAAAGTGACACTGTTTAAAGTGACTAGTGATACATTATTATGAAGTGGCTAGAGATCGAAGCAATCTTGAAGCGTGGAATCAGATTGGTCGGACCAGCATTGAACAGATCTTAGCACGGGTGTTTCCTGTTTTAGTTTCTGTCTATAGGCTGGGAGCAACAAAATGGAATCGTTGTCAGGGTGGGCTTTGTATGCGTCGATTAACAATGATGAGTAACAATGATCCAGGGTTTTGCCAGCCCGGGTCACGCATTCGATATGCTGATAAAATTTAGGGGGCCTTGTTTTCAGATTAGCCTTGTTAAAATCCCCAGCTACAATAAATGCAGGCTCGGGATACGTGGTTTCCAGTTTACATAGAGTCCATTGAAGTTCTTTCAGGGCCGTCGAGGTGCCTGCTTGGGGTGGGGGTGATATACACGACTGTGAATATAATGGAAGAGAATTATCTTCGTAGATAATGTGGTCGGCATTTGATTGTAAGGAATTCTAGGTCAGGCGAACAAAAGGACTTGAGTTCCTGTATGTTGTTATGATCACACCACGACTCGTTAATCATAAGGCATACACCCCCACCCTTCTTCTTACCAGAGAGATGTTTGTTTCTGTCGGCGCGATGCGTGAAGATACCAGGAGGCTGTACCGACTCTGATAACTTATCCCGAGTGAGCCATGTTTCCGTGAAGCTGAGAATGTTGCAATCTCTGATATCTCTCTGGAAGGCAACCCTTGGATTTCGTCTACCTTGTTGTCAAGAGACTGGACATTGGCAAGTAGTATACGCGGGAGCGGTGGGCGATGTGCACGTCGACGGAGCCTGACCAGAAGGCTGCCCCGTCAGCCCCTTCTGCGGGACCGTTGTTTTGGGTCGCCTGCTGGGATCCGATCCATTGTCCTGGGTGGTGGACCAAACAGAGGATCCACTTTGGGAAAGTCGTATTCCTGGTAATGTTGGTAAGTTGACGTTGCTCTTATATCCAATAGTTCCTCCTGGCTGTATGTAATAAGACTTAAGATTTCCTGGGGTAACAGTGTAAGAAATAATAGATTAAAAAAACGAAATAGTGCATAGTTTCCTAAGAACGCGAAGCGAGGCGGCCATCTCTGTTGGCGCCGGATGTGTGGAGGATGTGTCCCTACATGGAGCACTACATAGAGCACTATTTAGGGGATAGGGTGCCTTGTGGTGCACACATGAAGAGAGGAAAATGATGAATCCTGGTACAGTGCCCCCTTCTAACCTAATCTCCATCATGCCTTGTCCTCCCGTCCTCTCAATTTAGCCCTTTAGCCCCGAATGCCTCTCCACGTTCCTCTTTTAATATCCCGACAGCCACAGCAGGCAGTCCCAGGGGAAGTGAGGGTTCGATAAATCTATCGAATTACGTCAGAGTTGATTTAAAATGGCGGCTCCCATGCCAAAGACACTTCAAAACACAAAGAGATGCCTCTCAATGACAAACGGAAGTGGATTTCCCCGCTTTGCTCTGCGATGGCTAGCGGCTGAGAAGGGTGTGGAGCGATGCTTAAGAGGAAAGAAGGTGGCTAGGGAGATAGTGGAGTCCCTTGGCACTGGTTGTGAGGTCGCACGGACATACATTCACACGGACAGAGACACCACAGACACACAAATGCACGCAAGCAAACACGCACACACAGTCGTCAACCTCACACCAAATTCAGATTATTTATTTTGCCAGGTCGTTGTATGGTCACCGAGCTGGCGAGCATACGAGTCTGTTTGTTGATCTCCTCTTCCTCTCCCTCTCGCTACAAGAGGTGGGGGCAGTCCATAGATAAAAATTATATATATATTGCCTGGAAGGAGACAGAAAGCTCTGCCCTCTCCATTACTTTCCTTTTTCTGATCACATGGAGCCAGCCTTCCTGTAATATCACCCTCTCTGATAAATGGCAAAAACACAATCACCCTCTCTGGTCAGTGAAGGCAGTGGAGTGTGTTAGAGTTGATGCTCGATGCACTCTGGGTGTGAGTGAGAGAAAGAGAGATAGAAAAGCAAAGCCAAGTGTGTTTATGGTGATGATCAGTAGACTGTGCACAAGAGCAGATCATGACTGCACTGTAAAGTAAGTCTGTGTGTGTGTGTTCATGCATGGGCACACATACATGCTAAAATGTAGCATACAAATTGTGTTTGTGCATGTGGTTGCCTGGCCCTGCAGTGCTGTCACCTTGTTGACACAAATCCATACTGACACATGGATTTGTGTCAACTGAGCAGGAAGGAACAGGATGGCAGGGGGTGAAGTGATAGGAAACAGAGGAGCATGAGAGTAGAGAGAGGGAGGGGGTCACCCCATCAGTGCTGCAGGTGTGGTCCTAACTACAGCTCACTGGCGCTTAACCCTTCACACAGCTCAGGGCCCAACTTCACCCCCGCGCGAGGTTAAACTCATAAGCATAGACAATACATAGAAAGGGAAAGATCGAGGCAGATCAATCGTGCAATTTCAATGAGACCAATTTCTTTGTCAAATGACATTCGGCTTCTGTTGAGAAGGACAGAGCTCCTCTGCCACCATTGAGGCCATTAGTGTGTTGTGTGGAGAACAATAGATGTGTCATTGCAGATGTAAAGCTCTCTATTGTAGCCATCAGCGCAGACAGACACGGAGGATGTCAATAGCTGATTTCCATAAGCGGAGGGCCCCGCGTCCTCGCCGCCGCCTCTGATTGGGTCGGTGTAGGAAGATGCCACATTCCGATGGCTTGCATCAGTTGGCATGTTGGAATTATCCCGCTCCGGAATTATCCATCTCTTGCCATAAAAACACACTCCATTTCTCTCTCTCTTGCTAGGGATCCAATTGGGAGCTCCTAAGAGATGGGGCACACAGGAGAGCATTGAGCTGCTCAAGCGTGTCCGTTACGCCAGATAGCGCCACAATCTAATACCGATCCCCAGGCGCTAAGGGATATTCTATCCAAAAGTACAAATTAAATATGGCCAACTTTCAGGCCTGCTGAGGGTTCGATTCAGTCGGATGGAGAGAATTTATATTCCAATAGGGGCCTTTCGGCAGGCCACTGGCCCATGTGTCATACAGAAAGTACAAACGATTTCCACTCATACCGAGTTTTAATTGCCCGGCGCAGGGATCAATAGAAGCGTGGTGTGTTTAACTTTCAGTTTATGGCGGGAAAGGTCAGTGTCATAAATATCTCTCCGTGATTTGGAGAGGAGGGAAATAGGGAGCTGGGGGACAGAGAGAGATTGGGAGAGAGAAAGAGAATGAGTCAGTCTCCCCCTGACTCGTTATTGGGGGAGAGAGAAAAACACAATGTCCTTATTACAATTCTCAGAGAGTAATGGGCACAGAATGAGAGCCGGCCAGAATCAACTCCTGTAGTTCAGAGGGGCCTGTACGCCGACTTTAATCACACTCATTATAAATGCTGCAGTCCAGGTCTCCGTGGAAAACTCAGCAAATGAGTGTTGAAGGCAGCTTTAAACCCTCTACTTTGCATCAATAATTCAGGACCCAGAGGCTATTTAGTTTTAACAGATTCCAAATCCTCATTCCCATCATCTGCTTTTAAACCTCAACGCCTTATAAGAGCACTCTGGATCTAGTCAACATCATCGCCACTTAGTACCGAAACAGCATGTTTCTGCATAGTAGAGAGAGAGAGAGAGAGAGAGAGAGAGAGAGAGAACATAGAGGAAGTACAATGGGAGAGTGTTTCCTTAATAGACTAGTGTGGGATAATGTTTCTAATATTTTGTGTTTGGTGGGTGTGCTCGATGCCTTGATCTAAGAAATAAAGCGCAGGTCAGATGAGTTCAGGGGAAAAAAACGGGAGACAAACCGAGTGGGAAGACAAGAGTGGCAAGATCTTCTTTGTATGATTTTTCCTTGAGAGGCACACACACAGCCGAGCACTTTTGACAAGTACTCCCACAGTGGACCTGATGTATAGTGTGTTGAAACATGTTAGACTATTTTAAGCTGCTACATATTTTAGAGGAGAGCTTTTGGTGGTGTAGCCTACAATAAGGTTTCTGTCAGCAACTTGTGAGCGAGCCTCCTACGAGGGCATCACGGAGGAGAACTCTCATCATGGGCTGGCTCCCTGTCATACAGTAGCATGGTTATGAGGCCGCTGGCTCGAAGAACAATAGATAGCACTGCCCAGGCTTAGCCTGGCCTAATTATCTTCAGGGCCATAAGCACATTTACAATCGCTGAAGGAAATTCACACAGTAACAATTACAGTGCATTCGGAAAGTATTCAGACCCATTCACCTTTTCCACATTTTGTGAAGTTACAGCCTTATTCTAAAATGGATTAAATACATATTTTTCCTCATCAAACTACACACACACAATAGCCCATTTAGAAATATTTGCAAATGTTTTTTTGTTTTTTCTTTTTTTGCATTTATAGTGCTCAGACCCTTTGCTGTAAGACTCGAAATTGAGCTCAGATGCATCCTGTTTCCATTGATCATCCTTGAGATGTTTATACAACTTCACTGGAGTAACCTGTGGTAAATTAAACTGATTGGACATGATTTGGAAAGGCACACACCGGTCTATATAAGGTCCCACAGTTGACAGTGCATGTCAGATCAAGAACCAAGCCATGAAGTCAAAGGAATTGCCCGTAGAGCTCCGAGACAGGATTGTGTTGAGGCACAGATCTGGGACAGGGTACCAAAAAAAGTCTGCAGCATTGAAGGTCCCCAAGAATACAGTGGCCTCCATCATTCTTAAATGGAAGAAGTTTAGAACCACCAAGACTCTTACTAGAGCTTGCCGCCCGGCCAAACTGAGCGGAGTGGAGAAAGGTCTTGGTCAGGTAGGTGACCAAGAACCCAATGGTCA
The DNA here is from genome assembly GCF_023373465.1 of Oncorhynchus keta. Classification (NCBI taxonomy): domain Eukaryota; kingdom Metazoa; phylum Chordata; class Actinopteri; order Salmoniformes; family Salmonidae; genus Oncorhynchus; species Oncorhynchus keta. Next base: position 2,043,410 of record NC_068438.1, read on the forward strand.
CTCTGACAGAGCTCGAGTTCCTCTCTGGAGATGGGAGAACCCTTCCAGAAGGACAACCGTCTCTGCAGCACTCCACCAATCAGGCCTTATGGTAGAGTAGCCAGACGGAAGCCAATCCTCAGTAAAAGGCACATCACAGCCCGCTTGGAGTCTGGAGTAAACCTGGACCCATCCCTACAGTGAAGCATTGTGGTGTTGGCATCATGCTGTGGGGATGCACAGGACAGGATGGATTGTATTTATCATCATTAGTCATTTAGGTCAACATTGGATCATTCAGAGATCCTCACTGAACTTCTGGAGAGAGTTTGCTGCACTGAAAGTAAAGGGGCTGAATAATTTTGCACAAGAAGACCCAAGTTTTTCAGTTTTTGATTTGTTAAAAAGTTTGAAATATCCAATAAATGTCGTTCCACTTCATGATTGTGTCCCACTTGTTGTTGATTCTTCATAAAAAATACAGTTTTATATCTTTATGTTTGAAGCCTGAAAAGTGGCAAAAGTTCGCAGTGAAGTTCAAGATGGGGCCGAATACTTTCTGTTTTGTTTGCAAGGCACTGTACTTGTCATTAGAATGTATCCATTTTTGGACTATAGTGTCGGCAATTGCACGTGGTTATTTTCCCTCAGCTGGGGCTCAGTCACCTGGGGCCCAGATTTGATGTGGGGAGAGGTCAGGCTTGTCTTTCACATGTCCCTGGTGCTATGCAGAATATCAGGAAGGGAAGAGGACAGAATGGAACATTGTCTTCATATGTGAATGTCTTCATATGTGAATGTGTCTTTACCTATTCTTAAACCATGTGAAGGGATGGCGTGATTAAAGGGGAACCAATTACTTGTCTCCACAATGTCTGTGCGCCAGTCACTCCTTCCTTTTCCCATTGGGGGAGGTGTATGGCAGTGTCTGGAAACATTGTATGTCCTCTCTGATCTTACACTTATCCTGGGATAGTGTATGACCTAGAGGCTCATTCCCCTCAGTGAGCTTGTCCAGGAGTGGGGTCAAGAGGGGGTTTACTTGAGATGGGAGTATCTAGAGTTGACAATTGATATACGCCATTGGATGAGTAGGTGTTTTTGCACTATGAAGTACCAGGAACAAGATTAGAACCTCGTCTGAGGGACCAAACTGAACGATAATTTAAAGTGAATGTTATCTGGCTAAGGGATACTCCTTTCTCAAGAAAAAGTCTTTCTTTGTGAACTGTTCCTAAGATCTGTGGTTCGTCAGAGTAAGTTGAGAGGGGTGTATCTTGGCTATTGTTGGAGGAAATGATGGTTGAAATGACTAATTATGTATACATTCCAATCAGAACTGACTAGTCCAAATGCTATAATGTACTGTACATATGAATTTTCTCTCTTGCTCCCATTCCCAATTGTATATAATGTAGTCAGGAGTTTAGTAACAATGACGGTCTGTTCCTTGTACAAATGAATGTACTATTTCCAGGTGGCAGGAACGGACTATCTCCAGACTGTCTAGAATGCTGATTTATACTGACTGACCTTGACTTCAGGCGTGGAGCGAAAGCTCAAGAAACTATAGGGCCTCTACCGGTGTTATAAAGAGATAGAACATTTAGAAAACGCTGACGTCATTTTCAGTTTATAACTGTAGAAAAATGTGTATGTGGCAGTACTCTCTTGAAATAAAACGCTGTTACCTGACTTTTAAGACTGGTCTCGATCTACTTCATGCATAATTAATGAATTTACAACTCATTAATGAAATAGAAAGAGTGCGAATTTGGTTTTGGCTACAAAACATATAGGAATTTAGAATTCCACTAACAGCTATAAAAGAGCTTTGTACTTTTCTGGTGGTACTTTTCAATGGTTCATTAGAGATAGTGCATCATTGAAAGGCTATTGCAAAGCTCTTATTAAAAAATATGTAGTTGAAGTATAACTCTGACTGGTGTGTGACGTTTGTAACTCTCCTCATTTGGTAAAGCAGAAATATGCCCCCACAGGGTGTAGACTTTCTATAGGCACTGTGTGTGTGTGTGTTTATTGTGTGTTGGTCATGTGAGACTGCTAACCAATGGCTATCATGGATTAGACGCCGCCAGTGTGCCTTAACCGCGGACATAATGGTCATGGCTAGATGGGAGACTGTTTGTGTCAAATTGACTTCTAATAAAGTTGAATTACTTTTCATTCTAGCTAAACAGAACCATTTTCATAGCCTTAATCTAATTCTCCTGACCTGCTACATCAATTCGCTTTACCTGCAGCGTGAATTATCCTAACCTGCCACGGAAAGTCAATTCTGACATAAACTGTAACCCATCTAGTCAAAATAGGACTGAATCAGAATGCCAATTTCACTCAGCCTTTATCAACGCTGACAACCGATTTGAACATATTTCCTACGTTGCTGACATGTAGCCGACACGATAAATTGGCCGGCAGAAGTATTTACGGTAATTATGATGTTACATTGTTGCCGATTGTTTTAACGTAGAGCGGTCTCTTTAGGCTAGCTAGAGTATATGTACAAATGCAGTTGTTCCCAGCCTAGTTCTCAACCAGGGGTACTTGGCCAAGCAACAGTTGGTAATTGGGAAGTCTCATGAGACCTTAGGCCTACTGGTAAAATGCACATGAGGGATACTTCAGGGGTACTCCAGGCAGACCAAAATGAATTTGACCGACAGTGGTACAGTAACCGGAAAGGGTTAGCCCACTTAGCCCGAGATGTATTCTTAATTTTAAGGTCCAAGAACCTTGTATGTTATTTTCAGCGGTAGACTTGCTCTGGCAGCCAAAACAGCCAAATACTCCATCTGAAAATAAAATTATTTCTCTATTGCGACATGATTCTAGTAACATAACGCCCTTTACTATTACATCAAAATAATTTCACAAATACAAAATATACACTTACTGTACACCAGGGGCACCACTTTGGGTTTAGAGGTGGGGGGAGACATAATCTGGCGGGGGGGTCGGATGGTCCTCCCCCAGATTTTTTTGGGACATCTAAAGCTATTTTCTTGCATTTTTACACAATCCAATATGCCGTCTCTATTTAGAACAAAATGTAAGCAAAAATGCCCTCTGTCATCAAGCTAGGTAAGAGATCATTATTAAGTATGTTTAATGTGATTCATCAGACTGAACTAGATCAAAGGTAATTCGATAATAAATATTGTTGCACCTTTAACCAATAGACTAACAAATGGACAACTTGAAAAACTACAAAGACTTTTGATTGACTTTAAGACATCATCTATATCAAATTTCAGTCAGACTGACCTGCCAGCCCGAGCCACCTGCACGCCCGGCCCCCACCAGTCTAGTAAATAACTCCACTCTCTCCCAGCACAAGTTCCTTCCCAGTTCCCACCTTAATTTTTTTTTTGTTCCCAAGGGAACGTTTTGGAAACAAAAAAAACATACAGTTGAAGTCAGAAGTTTACTTAGACTTAAATTGGAGTCATTAAAACTCGTTTTTCAACCATTCCATAAATTTCTTGAAAACAAACTGTAGTTTTGGCAAGTCGGTTAGGACATCTACTTTATGCATGACACAAGTAATTTTTCCAATAATTGTTTACAGACAGATTATTTCATTTATAATTCACTGAATCACAATTCCAGTGGGACAGAATTTTACATGCAATAAATTGACTGTGACTTTATTCTGCTTGGAAAATTCCAGAAAATTATGTCATGGCTTTAGGAGCTTCTGATAGGCTAATTGACATCATTTGAGTCAATTGGAGGTGTACCTGAGGATGTATTTCAAGGCCTACTTTCAAATTCAGTGCCTCATTGCTTGACATCATGGGAAAATCAAAAGAAATCAGCCAAGACTTCAGAAAAAAAATGAAGACCTCCACAAGTCTGGTTCATCCGTGGGAGCATTTTCCAAATGCCTGAAGGTACCACGTTCATCTGTACAAACAGTAGTACACAAGTATAAACACCTTGGGACCACGCAGCTGTCAGACCCCTCATTCTGTCTCCGAGAGATTAATGTATTTTGGTGCGAAAAGTGCAAATCAATCCCAGAACAACAGCAAATCAATCCCAGAGCAACAGCAAAAGCCCTTGTGAAGATGCTGGAGGAAACTGGTACAAAAGTATCTATATCCACAGTAAAACGATATATAGACATAACCTGAAAGGCCGCTCTTCAAGGAAGAAGCCACTGCTCCAAAACCCCCATAAAAAAAACAGACTACAGTTTCCAACTGTACATGGGGACAGAGATACTTACATACTTTTTTTTTTTTTTTTTTTTTTGGAGAAATGTCATCTGGTCTGATGAAACAAAAATAGAACTGTATGGCCATAATGAACATCGTTATTTTTGGGGGGTGGAAAGGGGAGGCTTGTAAGCCGAAGAACACCATTCCAACCATGAAGCACGGGGGTGGCAGCATTATGTTGTGGGGGTGGTTTGCTGCAGGAGGGACTGGTGCACTTAAAAAAATAGATGGCTTCACGTGGAAGGAAAATTGTGGATATATTGAAGCAACATCTCAAGACATCAGTCTGGAAGTTAAAGCTTGATCGCAAATGGGTTTTCCAAATGGACAATTACCCCAAGCATAGTTCCAAAGTTGAGGCAAAATGGCTTAAGGACAACAAAGTCTAGGTATTAGAGTGGCCATCATAAAGCCCTGACCTCAATACCTCAATTTGTGGGCAAAACTGAAAAAGCATGTACACCAGCTCTGCCAGGAGGAATGGGCCATAATTCATCCAATTTATTATTTTTTATTATTATTATTTTATTTTATTATTATTTATTATTATGGGAAGATTGTGGAAGGCTACCCAAAAAGTTTGAAGAAAGTTAACAATTTTAAAGGCAATGCTACCAAATTTATTTTCTCTCCAAAACTCTTGAACGTGCCGTCCTTGGCCAGCTCTCCCGCTATCTCTCTCAGAATGACCTTCTTGATCCAAATCAGTCAGGTTTCAAGACTAGTCATTCAACTGAGACTGCTCTTCTCTGTATCACGGAGGCGCTCCGCACCGCTAAAGCTAACTCTCTCTCCTCTGCTCTCATCCTTCTAGACCTATCGGCTGCCTTCGATACTGTGAACCATCAGATCCTCCTCTCCACCCTCTCCGAGTTGGGCATCTCCGGCGCGGCCCACGCTTGGATTGCGTCCTACCTGACAGGTCGCTCCTACCAGGTGGCGTGGCGAGAATCTGTCTCCTCACCACGCGCTCTCACCACTGGTGTCCCCCAGGGCTCTGTTCTAGGCCCTCTCCTATTCTCGCTATACACCAAGTCACTTGGCCCTGTCATAACCTCACATGGTCTCTCCTATCATTGCTATGCAGACGACACACAATTAATCTTCTCCTTTCCCCCTTCTGATGACCAGGTGGCGAATCGCATCTCTGCATGTCTGGCAGACATATCAGTGTGGATGATGGATCACCACCTCAAGCTGAACCTCGGCAAGACGGAGCTGCTCTTCCTCCCGGGGAAGGACTGCCCGTTCCATGATCTCGCCATCACGGTTGACAATTCCATTGTGTCCTCCTCCCAGAGCGCTAAGAACCTTGGCGTGATCCTGGACAACACCCTGTCGTTCTCAACTAACATCAAGGCGGTGGCCCGTTCCTGTAGGTTCATGCTCTACAACATCCGCAGAGTACGACCCTGCCTCACACAGGAAGCGGCGCAGGTCCTAATCCAGGCACTTGTCATCTCCCGTCTGGACTACTGGGCTCCCTGCCTGTGCCATTAAACCCCTACAACTCATCCAGAACGCCGCAGCCCGTCTGGTGTTCAACCTTCCCAAGTTCTCTCACGTCACCCCGCTCCTCCGCTCTCTCCACTGGCTTCCAGTTGAAGCTCGCATCCGCTACAAGACCATGGTGCTTGCCTATGGAGCTGTGAGGGGAACGGCACCTCAGTACCTCCAGGCTCTGATCAGGCCCTACACCCAAACAAGGGCACTGCGTTCATCCACCTCTGGCCTGCTCGCCTCCCTACCACTGAGGAAGTACAGTTCCCGCTCAGCCCAGTCAAAACTGTTCGCTGCTCTGGCCCCCCAATGGTGGAACAAACTCCCTCACGACGCCAGGACAGCGGAGTCAATCACCACCTTCCGGAGACACCTGAAACCCCACCTCTTTAAGGAATACCTAGGATAGGATAAGTAATCCTTCTCACCCCCCGCTTTTAAGATTTAGATGCACTATTGTAAAGTGACTGTTCCACTGGATGTCATAAGGTGAATGCACCAATTTGTAAGTCGCTCTGGACAAGAGCGTCTGCTAAATGACTTAAATGTAAATGTTAAATGTTAAAATAAAGTGGTGATCCTAACTGACCTAAAACAGGGACTTTTTATGAGGATTAAATCTCAGGAATTGGCAAGGACTGAGCAGCCCATCAGTTAGGGATTGCCGAAATTGTTATCTCCCCAGAAGTATGAATGTTTTCAATACAGACTCCTTCAGTCATAATGTATTCTATATTAGGCATCCAGACCTTATGCAAGTTGCTCCCTTAATCTGGTAATAAATCAAAGCTATTGATGCATAACTTTACACTGTGGGAGGATAACCAACCTTCCAATTAATTGACATGTTTCTTATCTGCTATAAATGCTTAGTTAAACAGTTTATTCAGATAGGTCTCCAGTATCAACATTTCCAAGCAAACAAAACCAATAACAAGAGTGAATCTGTAGACATGCAGAGATAAAAGAACATACTGTTTGCCAGAATTCTGCCAGCCTTCACAAGACCATAACATATGCAAATTTCCGCTTTTGTGTTATACACCTCTAGCAGAAGAATTACATGGTTGAGTGCATGTAATTCAGTTTCCCTGGCATATAGTACTTTCTATAGATGGCCTTAAACTAGCAATTTATGTCTGAGATGATATGAACATGACTGGACATTCAAACATATGTATCTTTTCATCATTATCAATAGCTTCTACCAGGTCTTCACACTTTCGTTTTACATGTTTCAGTTCGCTGCAGCTAGCAACTGGAACAAGCTGCAACAGACTCAAACTGAACAGTTTTATCTCCATCTCTTCGTTCAAAGACGCAATCATGGACACTTACTGACAGTTGTGGCTGCTTTGCGTGATGTAATGTTCTATCTACCTTTCCCTTTGTGCTGTTGTCTGTGCCCAATAATGTTCGTACCATGTTTTGTGCTGCCGCCATGTTGTGTTGCTGCCATGCTGTGTTGTCTTAGGTCTCTCTTTATGTAGTGTTGTGGTGTCTCCCTTGTCGTGATGTGTGTGTTGTTCTATATTTTAGTTTTTATTTATAATCCCAGCCCCGTCCCCGCAGGATGCGTTTTGGTCGGCCGTCATTGTAAATAAGAATTTGTTCTTAACTGACTTGCCTAGTTAAATAAAATGTTTTGTGTCATCGGGAAAAGCCTATATCAACTCATGATAGTTTGTATATCAACGTTGGAGGTTTGTCAGACTGCATTAAAATAGCATCTGGCTTGTCCAGTGTTTGCTGCACTGAGAGAATTATGTATTGTATCTGCAAAATTTCACCTCACAGACTGGTCTTCCCTGGCTGTCTGACCCTGCTGGGACCCCTGTCACCATCTCGTCCTGCTAAGACATGATGAGCAGGGTTCCATTCCTGTGGGACGCCTGAAGGACCTGCGGGTTTGACAGAGATCATTGCAGCACAGTCTGCGGACAGTCAGACAGATGACTTTGGGATTCAAATGGTTTTGTTGTCCCACAGATGCTTTGTAAACGGTCCTCTGTCTGCTTGGTATGGGTTAGACTCACATCCTTTTCGCATTATTCACACACTGCTGCTTCAACTTCTTCAATAGCCCATCTCTCACAGTTGGCCGTGAGCGTTCAAGTGTTCCTAGTATGTGTGGTCTCATTAAAATAGAGTAGGCTGCCTACATAGGCAGAGAATCATGTGGCAGTTAAATATCAAATAAGATTATACTTCAGTTTACAGTGTCTGTAAAAAAAAATTATAATGGAAAGAAGTGGATGGCGCTCAACCAACGTGAGTCGACCTGCAATCAAAACATGGAATCATCATTGAAAAGGCACAAAGCACACACAAGTTAGGTTACTATGGTGAGCACCGGTGAGCCTATTCATTTAAGTATTGAATACCCTTTTATTTGCCTCAGCCTGCAAATTGTCCTCCTAATAGGTGGGCGATATTCTATTGGACGAAGCAAAACGTAGCAAGTGTCTTATTCATGCTGCTTCCAGTTCAGTAGCTACCTGCAAGATCAGGTGAGTGTGGTCTCAATTAAATAGAATAGGATATAGCCTATGTATGAGCAGAGAAGCACAGTGCAGTTCTCTTTCCAAGGAAATGTCCTTCCTATATTGCCTAGAAAGTTCTAAATACTAATCACCCACATTTCTGTCTGAAAATCTTCCCACTCCTAGAAGGTATCCTATAAAATAGCTCAAGCGAAAGCAGAGTTGGAGAGACTTGCACTATCTTCAATCTAACATATTGGCTGATCTAGCCCAGTAATACAGATAGCCTAATATCGGGGCCATGTGAGAATCTCCTGGTAATTTAAACTATTTTAAGGTATATTTGCTCATTTGATATTGCCTATAGGGCTCAAAATTGCTGCGACCATGGCTGGCAAGTGAGCTGCGTCACATATGCCTAAAATAACATTGCGGGACTGCAGTTGGGTTTGGGACCAGTTCTTGTGGGAGTCGGACAGAAAGCTGGTGAGGTATGAAAAGCTGCGGATGCTGGCGCAGACCTCTACTGTGCGTCGAGACAGTGAAGCCTGTAATGTTAGAGCTGTGTATTACTGTGTCAGTGTGAAAAGTAGGGAATTAGCAAGGGAAACGGACAGCTCAATAACGTTACATTGCCATACTGACTAATAAAACCTCAAAACAAATGCTACATACATTTCCATAACGACAAAAGCTGTTAGTAATAATAGCTGCCTCATATTGCTATCTGTTTGACAGATGGGTCAGCTCTAGCCTCTACCTGACTGTGGTAGCTACTAGCAAGTGCAGCTAATTCACCTCGGTCGAGAGGGAATTTAGCATTCGCTAACGTTACATGTCAGTTACAATACCAGCTCAGCACTGAGAATAAACACCTGTTTATTTTTTTGTATGTAAAGTTAAACAGCAGTGACCTTGTCAACTAAAGATTAGTCATTTTCTGCTGTGCTTGCTTTTAGAACTCTGAAAGAGTGCAAATCATACGGTGCATTCGGAAAGTATTCAGACCCCTTTGACTTTTTTCTCATTTTGTTACATTACCGCCTTATTCCAAAATGTAATGAATAAAAAATATTCCTCATCAATCTACACATAATACCTCATAATGAGAAAGTGAAAATAGGTTTTTAGAAATTAATATTAAAAATAAAAAATATTATTTGCATAAATATTCAGACAAATTTTTCATTAATCATCCTTGAGCTGTTTCGACAACTTGATTGGAGTCCATCTGTGGTAAATTAAATGGATTGGATTTAAGGGAGTTTCCCCAGCATCCTGAAAATTGAAGGTCCCCAAGAACACAGTTGCCAACATCATTCTTAAATGGAAGAAGTTTGGAACCACCAAGACTCTACCTAGTTCTGTCCCCCCCGGCCAAACTGAGCAATCGTGGGAGTAGGGCCTTGGTCAGGGAGGACAAGTTAAGCCTGATACAGAGGCTATTTCTTTGGGCTATTCTTTGGGCTACTGTGTATATTTGGTAAATGTACTTGTATATTTTGTATGATATGGGTCTTTCACCATTGGATCGCCAAGACCTGTCAATAACTCGACACTGAGTACGTCAACCTGCCTTTCCTTCTGCTGATTTCGTGCCCTTACCACTGCTACAAGATCCATGTTTTTACAATTACATAGGTTAATAAAAATACTGTATGGTGGTGGCAGCATCATGCTGTGGAAATGTTTTTCAGGGACTGGGAGACTAGTCAGGATCTAGGGAAAGATGAACGGAGCAACGTGCAGAGATCCTTGATTAAAAACCTGCTCCAGATCACTCAGGACCTTAGACTGGGGCAAAGGTTCACATTCCAACAGGACAACGACCCTAAGCACACAGCCAAGTCTACGCAGGCGTGGATTCGGGACAAGCCTCTGAATGTCCTTGAGTGGCCCAGCCAGATCCAGGACTTGAACCTAATCGAACATCTCTGGAGAGACCTGAAAATAGCTGTGCAGCGATGCTCCCCATCCAACCTGACAGAGCTTGAGAGGATCTGCAGAGAAGAATGTGAGAAACGCCTCAAATACAGGTGTGCCAAGCTTGTAGCGCCATACCCAAAAAGACTTGTTTGTAGTAGCTGCCAAAGGTGCTTCAACAAAGTACTGAGTAAAGGGTGTGAATACTTGTGTAAATGTGACATTTCTGTTTTTCTTTTTAATACATCAGCAAACATTTCTAAACGTGTTTTCACTTAGTCATTATGGGGTATTATGTGTAGATTGATGAGTAAGATGGTGAGATTTGCGCACTGTAAACTGTTTTAAACTGCTTCGTCAAAGTTGGAGCAGACTGTATTTTTTAGTGATAATACATTTCTGGCAGCCTTCCATTACACACAGGTGTTCAGAGCATACTAGATACTGTAGCTAATTAGCACAGGTGGTCCCTCTGTCTTCCGTAAACACGTGCTGTAAAATGGAGATATGGCCATGTGGGAACACTAACTGTATAAAGGTGTGTATCAATTTAACCTTTTTCTTTTTCGATAATGATATCTCACTGATATGAAAAATAAGGTCCTTGTGCTTCCAAAACCTTACCTCACGCGATGTGTGTTGATGTCCGCCGTACAGAAGATGCCTTCCTTTAATCCCCCGTACAGAAGATGCCTTCCTGTGTAATGTAATGGGCTAGGAACCACTGTATGAGTTGTTGAAAGGGAAGTTTCCCCTTTTATTTGTCTAAAAGAGGACAACAATTACTTATGCGTCTACCAATGTATGGTAAATCATATCACTTTTCAGTCAATGTATTGGAGCTCGTGAACCACATTTCAGAAGCATGCGTGTATTGTCTAGAATATATATTTGGCTTAATACATTGTTAAACCACTTTTTAAAATATTTTTGTATATTTTTTTACTGCATTTCATTTTACAAACTGCTGATGGGGGTTAGACATTAGGAATAGAATGAAGCATATTTTCATAGAGTACGGGTACATCAATGTAATCAATCCTGATCTCACAGATTTAGCTCTATTGTGGCCCCTGAGGCCCTCGTAGCATTATCAGCTTAATCGAAGTTAAACAATAATCAGTCTGTAAGTACTGTATGGGGAAATTCCACGGTAACAGAGACTCTGATCTTTCTGCTCAGATGCAAAGTTTGGTAACAGAATAAAGACACATGGCACAAACCGTCATTCTGTTTCCAAACTTTGCATCTGCATTGTTCAAGTAAATGTGTTTTTGTCAAATGTTCTGTGTAAATTGTTCAAAGTAGTCCTTGTGCATAGAGTCGTATGGTTTGTTAAACGGACCCAGGACTGAGTTTGGGAAACCCTGCTCAAACAGTTAGACATTTCACTTGAAAACAAAAAACAATGATTACAAAGTTTAGTCCAGGACTAGGCTTAATCTGTGTCCTAGAAAGCGGCCCTTATAGCACAGGTGGTAGATGGGGCATGTTCACTATAACTGCAGGATTGCTGGCTCAAGCCCCGCTCTGGCTGTTCCTCTTTAATCTCTACAATGGTACTCTGCCGGGGAAGTAACACCACCTAGCAGTATCTTCATTAGCCTAACCAACTCGCATTGCACAGCAGAAAGCCTTTAGCAACTGCTGAGATATAAAGGTCAGTGGCCTGTGTCTTCAAATCAGAGAGATAGATGGAGCAAAGCTGTCATCAAGCCAAAGGGTGGCTACTTTGAAGAATATCAAAGAGATTTTGATTTGTTTAACACTTTTTTTTGGTCACTACATGATTCCATATGTGTTATTGCATAGTTTGGATGTTTTCACTATTATTCTACAATGTAGAACATAGTAAAAAGAATGAAAAACCCTGGAATGATTAGGTGTGTCCAAACCTTTACCTGGTTATGTATTAAAAAAATCCTGTTGCCTATAATGTAATTGCAGCAAGTAGGAGAGGGCAACATAAAGTACTGTTTAAATGATCTTGACTAACAGAGAGAAAAGAAACAAGAGCACAATTTCTCCCAAACACAGAAGTCTTTGTTATTCATTTTGGGGCTGATCCTTTTGTGTTACCTGTGAACTAATTTTAGTCTCTCTTGTCATTCAGAAGTTGAGCACTGGGCAGGGGAGCCTTGCATCTCACAAGTGCTTACATAATATCCATTGATTGAGTTGTTAGTAGAGTTTAGTGAATGGAAGTGAAACTGAGGTGGAATACAGTGCCTTGCAAAAATATTCATCCTTCTTGGCGTTTTTCCTATTTTGTTGCATTACAACCTGTAATTTAAATCTATTTTTATTTGGACTTCATGTAATGGACATACACAAAATATTCCAAATTGGTGAAGTGAAATTTTAAAAATAACCATGTTTAAAAAAAACAATTGACAAAATAAAAAACTGAAAAGGGGTGTGTGCATATGTATTCACCCCCTTTGCTATGAAGCCCCTAAATAAGATCTGGTGCAACCAATTACCTTTAGAAGTCACATAATTAGTTAGATTGCACACAGGTGGACTTTATTTAGGTTTCACACGATCTGTCACATGATCTCAGTGTGTGTGTGTGTATATACACTGCTCAAAAACATAAAGGGAACACTTAAACAACACAATGTAACTCCAAGTCAATCACACTTCTGTGAAATCAAACTGTCCACTTAGGAAGCGACACTGATTGACAATACATTTCACATGCTGCTGTGCAAATGGAATAGACAACAGGTGGAAATTATAGGCAATTAGCAAGACACCCCCAATAAAGGAGTGGTTCTGCAGGTGGTGACCAGACCACTTCTCAGTTCCTATGCTTCCTGGCTGATGTTTTGGTCACTTTTGAATGCTGGCGGTGCTTTCACTCCAGTGGGGAGTCTACAACCCACACAAGTGGCTCAGGTAGTGCAGCTCATCCAGGATGGCACATCAATGCGAGCTGTGGCAAGAAGGTTTGCTGTGTCTGTCAGCGTAGTGTCCAGATCATGGAGGCGCTAGGCGCTATCAGGAGACAGGCCAGTACACCAGGAGACGTGGAGGAGGCCGTAGGAGGGCATCAACCCAGCAGCAGAACCGCTACCTCCGCCTCTGTGCAAGGAGGAGCAGGAGGAGCACTGCTAGAGCCCTACAAAATGACCTCCAGCAGGCCACAAATGTGCATGTGTCTGCTCAAACGGTCAGAAACAGACTCCATGAGGGTGGTATGAGGGCCCGACGTCCACAGGTGGGGTTGTGCTTACAGCCCAACACCGTGCAGGACGTTTGGCATTTGCCAGAGAACATCAAGATGGGCAAATTCGCCACTGGCGCCCTGTGCTCTTCACAGATGAAAGCAGGTTCACACTGAGCACGTGACAGACGTGACAGTCTGGAGACGCCGTGGATAACGTTCTGCTGCCTGCAACATCCTCCAGCATGACCGGTTTGGCGGTGGGTCAGTCATGGTGTGGGGTGGCATTTCTTTGGGGGGGCCGCACAGCCCTCCATGTGCTCGCCAGAGGTAGCCTGACTGGCATTAGGTACCGAGATGAGATCCTCAGACCCCTTGTGAGACCATATGCTGGTGCGGTTGGCCCTGGGTTCCTCCTAATGCAAGACAATGCTAGACCTCATGTGGCTGGAGTGTGTCAGCAGTTCCTGCAAGAGGAAGGCAGTGATGCTATGGACTGGCCCGCCCGTTCCCCAGACCTGAATCCAATTGAGGACATCTGGGACATCATGTCTCGCTCCATCCACCAACTGTACAGGAGTTGGCGGATGCTTTAGTCCAGGTCTGGGAGGAGATCCCTCAGGAGACCATCTGCCACCTCATCAGGAGCATGCCCAGGCGTTGTAGGGAGGTCATACAGGCACGTGGAGGCCACACACACTACTGAGCCTCATTTTGACTTGTTTTAAGGACATTACATCAAAGTTGGATCAGCCTGTAGTGTGGTTTTCCACTTTACTTTTGAGTGTGACTCCAAATCCAGATCTCCATGGGTTGATAAATTTCATTTCCATTGATAATTTTTGTGTAATTTTGTTGTCAGCACATTCAACTATGTAAAGAAAAAAGTATTTAATAAGAATATTTCATTCATTCAGATCTAGGATGTGTTATTTTAGTGTTCCCTTTATTTTTTTGAGCAGTGTATATATACCTACCTACCTGTTCTGAAAGGCCATAGAGTCTGCAACACCACTAAGCAAGGGGCACCATGAAGACCAAGGGGCTCTCCAAACAGGTCCAGGAAAATGTTATAGAGAAGTACAGATCAGGGTTGGGTTATATAAAAAAATATCTGAAAATTTGAACATCTCACAGAGCACCATTGAATCCATTAAACATCCAGTAAAAAATTGAAAGAATATGGCACCACAACAAACCAGCCAAGAGAGGGCCGCCCACCAAAACTCACAGACCAGGCAAGGAAGGCAACAAAGAGACCAAAGATAACACTGAAGGAGCTGCAAAGCTCCACAGCGGTGATTGGAGTATCTGACATAGGACCACTTTAAGCTGTACACTCCACAGACCTGTGCTTTATGGAAGTGGCCAGAAAAAAAGCCATTGCTTGAAGAAAAAATAAGCAAAAACATTTGGTGTTCACTAAAAGGCATGTGGGTGACTCCCCAAACATATGGAAGAAGGTACTCTCTGGTCAGATGACACTAAAATGTATCTTTTTGGCCATCAAGGAAAACGCTACCCCGAGAACACCATCCACACAGTGAAGCATGGTGGTGGCAGCATTATGCTGTGGGGGTGTTTTTCATCGGCAGGGACTGGGAAACTCGTCAGAATTGAAGGATGGCGCTAAAAACATGGAAATTCTTGAGGGGAAACCCTTTTCAGTCTTCAAGAGATTTGAGACTGGGACAGAGGTACCCATTTCAGTAGGACAATGACCTTAAGCATACTGCTAAAGCAACACTTGAGTGGATTAAGGAGAAACATTTAAATGTCTTGAAACTGCCTAGTCAAAGCCCAGACCTCAATCCAATTGAGAATATGTGGTATGACTTAAAGTTTGCTGTACACCAGTGGAACCCATCCAACTTGAAGGAGCTGGAGCAGTTTTGCCTTGAAGAATGGGCAAAAATCCCAGTTGGCTAGATGTGCCAAGCTTATAGAGACATACCCCAAGAGACTTGCAGCTGTAATTGCTGCAAAAGGTGGCTCTACAAAGTCTTGACTTTGAGGAGATAAATAGTTACACGCGCTCAAGTTCTGTTTTTTTTTGGTCTTCTTGTTTGTTTCACAATAAACAATATTTTGCATCTTCAAAGTGGTAGGCATGTGTAAATCAAATGATACAAACCCCCCCAAAAATCTATTTTAATTCCAGGTTGGAAGGCAACAAAATAGGAAAAATGCCATGTGGGTGAATACATTCGCAAGCCAATGTAGATGCCTGACAATGTTCCCACCTTCAAGTTTTGGAACCGAAAAAACACATACACCTCAAAATGTACATTAACACACAGAAACAGCAAATCCTCCATAAAATGTATCTCATCGAACTAACAGTAGTCGTGGCCAAAAGTTTTGAGAATGACACAAATATTCTGTTGCCTCAGTGTCTTTAGATATGTTTGTCAGATGTTACTATGGAATACTGAAGTATAATTACCAGCATTTCATAAGTGTGAAAGGCTTTTATTGACAATTACATGAAGTTGATGCAAAGAGTCAATATTTGCAGTGTTGACCCTTCTTTTTCAAGACCTCTGCAAAACACAGTTTCTTCAGATAAGTCTCCAGTATCAAAATTTCCAAGCAAACAAAAACAGACATGCAGAGATAAAAGAACATACTGTTTGCCAGAATTCCGCCAGCCTTCACAAGACCATAACATATGCAAATTGGTCCGCTTTTGTGTTTACACCTCAGCAGAGGAATGACATTTCTGAGTCCATGTAATTCAGTTTCACTGGCATATGGCCTTAAACTGCAGTAATTTATGTCTGAGATTACATGAACATGACTGGGCTTTCAAACAGCTTATACCAGGTCTTCCTCAAATTTTCAAGTTTTGTGTCATCGGGAAAAGCCTTGATACAGTTTGGAAATCAACTTTGGAGGTTTGCGTTAAAATAGGTTCTGGCTTATCTAAAGTTTTTTTCACAGAGAGAATAAAGTGTTGTATCTGCATAAATTCACCTCGGCTCCGTCAGACTGGTCTTCTCTGGCTGCCTGACCCTGCTGAAACAGTCATATGATCCTCCTAAGATGAAGCATGACAAATGATTACCTTGGTGTACATTTATACATCATATTATCCAATAATATAATCAGTTGTTCAATAATTGAACTTACGATTATTCCCAGATCCCAGACTGTAGCTTTAAGTTTAAACTGCTTTCCTCTAGCTACCCATCAATTCAAGAAGGAACTTTGTGTCATTCACTGATATTTTTAATATACAGCAAAATTCACCTGACCTCGGTCGACTTGGTCTTCCCCTGGCTGTCTTATCCTGCTGGGACCCCTGTCATCATCTGATCCTGCTAATACATGATGAGCATAGTGTTGTGTACTGACTGCACTAGAGGGCTGCGGGTCCCAACAGAGATCATTGCAGCGCAGTCTGCATTTTTGCTGGGCAAGAGAGTTCAAGTTTTCCTAGTATGTGTGGTCTCATTGAAATAGAGTAGGCTGCCTACATAGGCGGAGAATCATGTGGCAGTTAACTTCAATATGATTACTCTGTAGTTTACTACACTGTCTGTAAATAAATGTTGACAATGGAAAAAAGTGTAGGGCACTCAACCAACGTGAGTCGAAGTGCAATCAAAAAATGTAATCATCATTGAAAAGGAAAAGGCAATATGGGCACATAAACGCATTTATTTTCAGCAAACTTAACACGATTCACGTCCTAATGGACTTGCTGTGAGATGTTACCCCACTCTTCCACCAAGGCATCTGCAAGTTCCTGGACATTTCTGGGGGGAATGGCCCTAGCCCTCACCCTCCGATCCAACAGGTACCAGGCGTACTTCAATGGGATTGAGATCCGGGCTCTTCGCTGGCCATGGCAGAACACTGACATTCCTGTCTTGCAGGAAATCATGCACAGAATGAGCAGTATGGCTGTTGGCATTGTCATGCTGGAGGGTCATGTCAGGATGAGCCTGCAGGAGGGTACCACATGAGGGAGGAGGATGTCTTCCCTGTAATGCACAGCGTTGAGATTGCCTGAAATGACAACAAGCTCAGTCCGATGATGCTGTGACACACCGACCCAGACCATGATGGACCCTCCACCTCCAAATTGATCCCGCTCCAGAGTACAGGCCTCAGTGTAACGCTCATTCCGTCGACGATAAACGCAAATCAGACCATCACCCCTGGTGAGACAAAACAGCGACTCGTCAGTGAAGAGCACTTTTTGCCAATCCTGTCTGGTCCAGCGACGGTGAGTTTGTGCCCATAGGCGGCATTGTTGCCAGTGATGTCTGGTGAGGACCTGCCTTACAACAGGCCTACAAGTCCTCAGTCCTGCCTCTCTCAGCCTATTGCAGACAGTCTGAGCACTGATGGAGGGATTGTGCATTCCTGGTGTAACTCGGGCAGTTGTTGTTACCATCCTGTACCTGTCCCACAGGTGTGATGTTCGGATGTACCGATCCTGTGCAGGTGTTGTTACACGTGGTCTGTCACTGCAAGGACGATCAGCTGTCCGTCCTGTCTTCCTGTAGAGCTGTCTTAGGTGTCTCACGGTACGGACATGGCAATTTATTGCCCTTGCCATATCCTCAGTCATTATGCCTCCTTGCAGCATGTCTAAGGCACGTTCACGCAGATGAGCAGGGACCCTGGGCATCTTTCTTGGTGTTTTTCAGAGTTAGCAGAAAGGCCTCTTTAGTGTCCTAAGTTTTCATAACTGTGACCTTAATTGCCTACCGTCTGTAAGATGTTAGTGTCTTAATGACCTTTCCACAGGTGCATGTTCATTAATTATTAATAGTTCATTGAACAAGTATGGGAAACAGCGTTTAACCTTGCGACGAGCAATCCCGTATCCGGGAGCGTAATCATAGCCTCAAACGCATTAGCATAACGCAGCGGACATAAATATCCCTAGAAACTTTTCCTATTCATGAAAATCGCAAATTAAATGAAATAAGTATATTCAAACGCAAGCTTAGCCTTTTGTTAACAACACTGTCATCTCAGATTTTCAAAATATGCGTTACAGCCAACGCTAGACAAGCATTTGTGTAAGCTTATCATGGCATAATGCTATGCTAGCTCTGCTGGCAGCAGGCAAGATTTTCACGAAAATAAGAAAAGCAACCAAATTAAATCATTTACCTTTGAAGAACTTTGGATGCTTTCACTCAGGAGACTCCCAGTTAGATTGCAAATGTTCCTTTTTTCCAAAAATATTATTTTTGTAGGCGAAATAGCTCCCGTTTCTTCATCATGCTTGGCTGAGAAATCGACCGGAAAATGCTGCAACTATAACGCCAAACTTTAAAAAAAAATTTGCTCCATAATATCGACAGAAACACGGCAAACGTTGTTTAGGATCCATCCTCAAGGTGTTTTTGACATATATATTCAATAATATATCCGTCGAGGCAATTGGTTTCTCATAAGAAGCGATTGGAAAAATGGCTACCTCAGTATTTTCTGCGGGAGACACCATGTGACCACATGCTATATATGGTCCCTTACGGCCATTCTTCAATGGAAATGCCTAAAAAGACGTCACAATTCTGCAGAAACCTTGGGGAATACGTGGAAAATGTAAGCTCTTTGTAGCTCATTCACAGCCATATAAGGAGTCATTGGCATGAGGCAGTTTTAAAAAATGCGGCACTTCCTGGTTGGATTTTTATCTGGGTTTCGCATGTAACATCAGTTCTGTGGCACTCACAGACAATATCTCTGCAGTTTTGGAAACATCAGAGGGTTTTCTTTCCAAAGCTGTCAATTATATGCATAGTCGAGCATCTTTTCGTGACAAAATATCTTGTTTAAAACGGGAACGTTTTTCATCCAAAAAAATTGAATAGCGCCCCCTAATGGTTAAACCCTTTACAATGAAGATCTGTGAAGTTATTTGGATTTTTAGGAATTATCTTCGAATCACAGGTTCCAGAAAAAGGGATGTTTCTTTTTTTGTTGATTTTAGAAGAGTTTAGACTACTATGGTGAGCAAGCAACGCACTTTTTCATTTTAAATAAATATTGATTACCCATTGATTTGTCTCTGCCTGCAAATTGTCCTCCTAAAAGATAGGCTATATCCTATAGGCCTTTGCTAAATATAGCAAGTGTCGCTGTCGTTATTCTTGCTGCTTCCAGTTCAGTAGCTACCTGCGAGTTCAGGTGTGTGTGGTCTCAATTAAATAGAGTAGGATGTTGCCTATGCATGAGCAGAGAAGCACAGCGCAGTTCTCTTTCCAAGGAAATGTACTTCCTAAATAGGCCTATAATTAGACCATAGCTTACTACATTGCCTAGAAATAGGCCCTTTTCACCCATATTTCTCCGTCTAAAAACCTTACATCTCCTAAAATGTAGGCTGTAAAAATAGCTCAAGAGAAAGTGCAACTCTCCAGCATTGCTCTCTTCAAACTACATATAGCATATTGGCTGATATTGCCCAGTAATACAATATAAGGGCTATGTAAGAATCTCTGGTATTTGAATTTCTTAAGTTGATTTTGTGCATTTGATATTACTTATAAGGCGTAACATTGTGTAACATTGCTGGGACCATGGCTGGCAAGAGTGCTGCGTCACATATGCCTAAAATAACATTGCGGGACTGCGGCTGGGTTTGGGACCAGTTCTTGCGGTAGTGTGTGGGTGTCAGACAGAAGGCCAGCGGGTGTGGGCGGGAGCGGGATAAAGAAATCGGTCCAGCGCAGACCTCTACTGTGCATCATGACAGGGAAATCTGTAACATTACAGCTGTTTATTACTGTGTCAGTGTGAAAAGTAGGTAATTAGCTAGGGAAACTGACAGATCAATACGTTACATTGCCATTCTAACTAATAAAACTCACATTGCACTGAAAAAACATCAGAATATCAATCTTCAATTGTTGGCCGATGGTTTCATCATTTGATTCAGGTCTACTGTAATATAGGCAAAAAGAATAGCTAACGTTAGCCAAATTACATCAACTGGTGAAAGCTAGCCAAGTTCATTTACTTCTGAAAAGGGAAATACAAATGCTACAAAACATTTCTGTTCCAACAACAGCTGTTAGTAATAATAGCCAACTCAAATCGCTATCTGACAGATAACTAGAGTCAAGAGATGACTTGGCTGTGGTACCTACTCGCTTGTGTAGCTTATTCATTCACCTCAGTCAAGAGGGGATAAAACATTAGCTGACTTTATATGTCAGTTACTAGGAGGCTAATATCAGCTACATTTATGCCTTTACTAGACTATGGGGATATTTTATATATGAATGCTTCCGCTCAGTGTTTGAGATCAATTGACACTTTTTACCATGGCACTTTGAGATTTATTTTAAACTGCAAAACCCTTACGCACCACAGCCCTTTGTATACCAGGGCTGGCTGGCCTTCTCTAGTCACTCGTAGGCTCAGTCACTGGTATACTTTTATTTACAAAGCCATTTTGGGTTTTTTACCTTTTTATTTGTGCATTTTTATTGTTCAGAAATGTGGTGGGTACTCTCTTCGTTCGCTTGACTTTATCCTGCTAACTTCCAAATGTCCGAACTGAATTTGGTAAAAGGGCTTTTATGTACTCTGTGCCATCGTCTTGGAACGCCTTACAAAATACTTTTAAACTGGAAGAACGATTGGTGTTTTTAAATCACTGATCTGTCAATGTTTTCAATTTGCTGTTTTATAATCTTGTGAATTCAATGGTTTTTACTTGATTACTTGTAGTTTTTCATGATGTCTGTCTGTAATTTTTAGTAATGACTTGGTGCTGCCTATCTTGGCCAGGGCGCTCTTGAAAAACAGATTTTAATCTCAATGAGCCCTTCCTGGTTAAATAAAGGTTAAATAAAAAATACTATTTCAGCACTGAAAAAAAAAACACTAGTTTAGTATTATTTCTGTGAAGTTAAACAGTAGTTTCCTTGCCAGCTACAGTGGAAGTCAGAAGTTTACATACACCTTAGCCAAATACATTTAAACTCAGTTTTTTCACAATTCCTGACATTTAATCCTAGTAAAAATCCCCTGTTTTAGGTAAGTTAGGATCACCACTTTATTTTAAGAATGTGAAATGTCAGAATAATAGTCGAGAGAATGATTCATTTCAGGGATTGATTTGACAACATCCAGTGAAATTGCAGGGCGCGAAATTCAAAAACAGAAATAATCATAATAAAAATTCTGAAAACATACATGTGTAATACATCAAAGTGTAATACATAAAGTTTCACTTATTTTTTTATTTTTTATTTATTTTTTATTTCACCTTTATTTAACCAGGTAGGCTAGTTGAGAACAAGTTCTCATTTGCAACTGCGACCTGGCCAAGATAAAGCATAGCAGTGTGAACAGACAACACAGAGTTACACATGGAGTAAACAATTAACAAGTCAATAACACAGTAGAAAAAAAGGGGAGTCTATATACAATGTGTGCAACAGGCATGAGGAGGTCGGCGAATAATTACAATATTGCAGATTAACACTGGAGTGATAAATGATCAGATGATCATGTACAGGTAGAGATATTGGTGTGCAAAAGAGCAGAAAAGTAAATAAATAGAAACTGTGGGGATGAGGTAGGTGAACATGGGTGGGCTATTTACCAATAGATTATGTACAGCTGCAGCGATCGGTTAGCTGATGTTTAAAGTTGGTGAGGGAGATAAAAGTCTCCAACTTCAGCAATTTTTGCAGTTTGTTCCAGTCACAGGCAGCAGAGTACTGGAACGAAAGGCGGCCGAATGAGGTGTTGGCTTTAGGGATGATCAGTGAGATACACCTGCTGGAGTGCGTGCTACGGATGGGTGTTGCCATCGTGACCAGTGAACTGAGATAAGGCGGAGCTTTACCTAGCATGGCCTTGTAGATGACCTGGAGCCAGTGGGTCTGGCGACAAATATGTAGCGAGGGCCAGCTGACTAGAGCATACAAGTCGCAGTGGTGGGTAGTATAAGGTGCTTTAGTGACAAAACGGATGGCACTGTGATAAACTGCATCCAGTTTGCTGAGTAGAGTGTTGGAAGCGATTTTGTAGATGACATCCTACCGAAGTCGAGGATCGGTAGGATAGTCAGTTTTACTAGGGTAAGCTTGACAGCGTGAGTGAAGGAGGCTTTGTTGCGGAATAGAAAGCCGACTCTTGATTTGATTTTCGATTGGAGATGTTTGATATGGGTCTGGAAGGAGAGTTTGCAGTCTAGCCAGACACCTAGGTACTTATAGGTGTCCACATATTCAAGGTCGGAACCATCCAGTGTGGTGATGCTAGGCGGGCATGCGGGTGCAGGCAGCGATCGGTTGAAAAGCATGCATTTGGTTTTACTAGCGTTTAAGAGCAGTTGGAGGCCACGGAAGGAGTGTTGTATGGCATTGAAGCTCGTTTGGAGGTTAGATAGCACAGTGTCCAATGACGGGCCAAAAGTATATAGAATGGTGTCGTCTGCGTAGAGGTGGATCAGGGAATCGCCCGCAGCAAGACCAACATCATTGATATATACAGAGAAAAGAGTCGGCCTGAGAATTGAACCCTGTGGCACCCCCATAAGAGACTGCCAGAGGACCGGACAGCATGCCCTCGGATTTGACACACTGAACTCTGTCTGCAAAGTAATTGGTGAACCAGGCAAGGCAGTCATCCGAAAAACCGAGGCTACTGAGTCTGCCGATAAGAATCTGGTGATTGACAGAGTCGAAAGCCTTGGCAAGGTCGATGAAGACGGCTGCACAGTACTGTCTTTTATCGATGGCGGTTATGATGTCGTTTAGTACCTTGAGTGTGGCTGAGGTGCACCCGTGACCGGCTCGGAAACCAGATTGCATAGCGGAGAAGGTACGGTGGGATTCGAGATGGTCAGTGACCTGTTTGTTGACTTGGCTTTCGAAGACCTTAGATAGGCAGGGCAGAATGGATATAGGTCTGTAACAGTTTGGGTCCAGGGTGTCTCCCCTTTTGAAGAGGGGGATGACTGCAGCAGCTTTCCAAACCTTGGGGATCTCAGACGATATGAAAGAGGTTGAACAGGCTGGTAATAGGGGTTGCGACAATGGCGGCGGATAGTTTCAGAAATAGAGGGTCCAGATTGTCAAGCCCAGCTGATTTATACGGGTCCAGGTTTTGCAGCTCTTTCTTGCGGCGACCCATCCCGGATCCGGTATCGTGACTACGGCTCAAGCTCATTACCATAACGCAAAATGCAAAAAAATATTCTTAGAAATATTTAACCTCCACACATTAACAAGTCCAATAGCTCAAATGAAAGATAAACACCTTGTTCATCTACCCAAGAAGTCAGATTTCTAAAATGTTTTACGACGAAAACATAGCACATATTTATATTAGACCACCACCGAAACAAAAGACGAGAGGCAGCCATTTTGTCCCAGAAAATATACAATTATAAAAGCAGGATTAAAAAATAAATCATTCACTAACCTTTTGAAAATCTTCATCAGATGACAGTAATAGTACATGTTACACAATACATTTATTTTTTTTCAATAATATGCCATTTATATCCATAAATCTCTGTTTACAATGACGACATTTCAAAAAATGCTACTCAAATGTCCGGAGAAATGATGATAGCTCCGACAGATAACGTCAGATAACAAGCAATAAACATGACTAAAAATACATGTTCTACATATAGTTACAAAGATACACTTCTTCTTAATGCAACCGCTGTATTACATTTATTTTTAACGTTACAGAATTCGTTCACTCATACAATGAGACGGCGCTCAGATATTAGCAGTATGTCTCCTCTACGTTTGGAGTCCACAGAAACCCAAAATAACCACATAAATATTCCCTTACCTTTGATGTTCTTCGATCAGAAGACGTAGAAGGAGTCATACTTACCCAATACATCATTTGGTTTCACGTTGTGTGTCTCTGTATTAGCATATGCTAACAGCTTCAGCTGAAATGCACCCAAAATGACTTCTGGTCCCGCACTCTTGCGCATCAAAACTTCAAATTTACATATTATATGTCGACTAAACTGGTCAAACTATGTGCAGAATCGAGTTTTATGATGTTTTTAACATGTAAAACAATGATCAGCGCGAACAGACAAACCGCCTTCAATTGCTGTTACTTGGAAAAGAACGTGCCCCAAATCGGCCGCGCGCAATAGAGTGCATGTATTTGAGAGTGACACTAACATTTTCACCCGCCAAACGACGAGGGCTCGCGGGATTCTCACAATGAACGCGCCATTTGAAAGCAGGCATCGCGCTGAACACATACATACTGTTCCCAGATCGGTAGCTGCCTGGGAAGGGTGGGGGCGATGACGTCAAAGTTGACCCAACTTTTCTCTTGACAAGAGAGAGTTTGGGAGAAAGGCTGCCCTGAGAGTTCTGCTTTACATACAGGCATAATTTAAACGGTTTTAGAAACTTTAGAGTGTTTTCTATTCAATAATAATTATTATATGCATATATTAGCAATTTTGGGGGAAAATATTTTCAGTTTACTATGGGCACGCACTTCCTCCAAAGGGGGCAGTATTGAGGCCTAGTCTTAAGAGGTTAACTTCTTGTTAATCCAGCCCCAGTGTCAGATTTCAAAATGGCTTTACGGTGAAAGCAGACCATGTGATTATCTGAAAATCATATTTCGACCAGCCAGGCGCGACACAAAAGTCAGAAATACGATTTAATTCATGCCTTACCTTTGAAGATCTTTTTCTTTTGGCACTCCAAAATGTCCCAGAAACATCACAAATGATCCTTTTCTTTGATAAATTTCTTCTTTATATCCCAAAATGTCCATTTATTTGGCGCATTTGATTCAGAAAATACACCGGTTCCAACCCAACATGACTACAAAGTATATAATAAGTTAACTGTAAACTTGGTCCAAACATTTCAAACAACATTCCTATTCCAAATTTAGGTATCCTAAAACGTAAATAATCAATCAAATTTAAGACGGGATAAACTGTGTTCAATACCGGACGAAAACAAAGTGAAGCGCATTCCAGGTCGCACGCACCAAAAGACTAGAGTCCACCTGGAGTGACACATGGAAAGAACAGGGCTACTTCTTCATTTCTCAAAAGAAAAACATCAACCAATTTCTAAAGACTATTGACATCTAGTGGAAGCCATAGTAACTGCAAGCAGATTCCTATTAAAAAGGGCTTGCCATAGAAACCTAATGGAAAACAGATTGACCTAAAAAATAAATAAAAAATCCCAGGGCGGATTGTGCTCGGGGTTTCGCCTGCCAAATCAGTTCTGTTATACCCACAGACATTATTCAAACAGTTTTACAAACTTCAGAGTGTTTTCCATCCAGATCTACTGATAATATGCATATCCTAGCTTCTGGGCCTGAGTAGCAGGCAGTTTACTTTGGGCACGCTTTTCATCCGGATGTGAAAGTACTGCCCCCTATCCCTAAGAGGTTTTAATGACTCCAACCTAAGTTTACAACTTCAACTGTAGTTGAAGTCAACTAAAGAGTACCCAGTTTCTGCTCTGCTTCCTTTTAAGGTGAAAGAGCGCAACATACACATTGAACTATGCTCAACTCCCCCGTGCTGGTCCAGCCAGCCTTCCAGAAGCTTTGCTTTCACAAAGCATGTCAGCCTGCTCTATGGTGTCCACGCGGTCTTAAATCCAAATTGTCTGAACCTCCCCAGTGAAAGTTGTGCCCCTGCAATTAGCAGTTTCTCGAATTCCAACCCCACAAACAATATCCTTTGCTGTCAGACTAGTTTAGCCTCCCTGGTGTGACAGAGCAAATAACAATGGAAGTGCAAGATAGTTTGATTTGTTCAGATAAGTGTCTGTGTGCGTTTCCACTCGGCTAAAGTGCCAAATTAGAGCATTATAAAGTTGCTTTCGTCTTCTTTTGTTTCCGACCCAGTTGAGTGAGCAAGCCGGCAGACGGCCAGAGCTCCCCCAGAGCTCAGCTTCCTGGAGACCTACCCTCATCAAAGCTATTGTATTAGAGCTCTCAAGCATAAAAGGTGAACATTATGCTGTGGGAATGTTTTTCAGCGGCAGGAACTGGGAGACTCGTCAGGATCAGGGGAAAGATGAACAGAGCAAAGCACTGAGAGTTCCTTGATGAAACCTGCTCCAGAGTGCTCAGGACCTTCCACTGGGGCGAATTTTCACCTTCCAACAGGACAACGACCCTAAGCACAAAGCAAAGACAACACAGGAGTGGCTTTGGGACAAGTCTCTGAATGTCCTTGAGTGGCCCACCTAGAGCCCAGACTTGAACCCGGTCGAACATCTCCAGAGATACCTGGAAATAGCTGTGCAGCGACGTTCCCAATCCAAGCTGACTGAGCTTGAGAGGATCTGCAGAGAAGAATGGGAGAAACTCCCCAAATACAGGTGTGCCAAGCTTGTATCGTCATACCCAAGAAGACTTTAGGCTGTAATCGCTGCCAAAGCTGCTTCAACAAAGTGCTGAGTAAAGGGTCTGAATACTTATTTAAAATGTGATTTCAGATTTTTATACATTTGCAAAAGAAATTGTGCTTTGTCATTATGAGGTATTGTGTGTCGATTGATGAGGGGGAAAAAATGATTTCATAAATTTTAGAATAAGACTAAATTAACAAAAGGTGGAAAAGGGGTCTGAATACTTTGTGAATGTAGCATATAGTATGCTACAGTAGAAACGACAACACGATATACAGGAAAAAAGGCACTTACTTTGATAGGAACGCACACATGTGCAAAGTTATAATCCTGACTATGTCTTTAGCCCGCCCCATTAGTCTGTCCTGTATCTCTTGCCTCTGTTCTGATATACTGCATACCTTCTTTTTCAAGTAAGCTTGCATCATTTCTTGTCATTCAGTCACTGTGCACCGGTCTGTGCAATCACCCCTGAAGTTGTGGGTCTTTGACATCTGATTTCAGAATTAGGTTGAAATATGATCATTCAGGTATTTGTGTTACGGGCTGGGGAGGGATTGGAGCGCCCCTGCTAGGCGAGCAGCAACTTGTTTTCTTATTTCACTGCCCAGTTGTTTGTCTAACTCTGCTAGGGATTGCAATTGGGTTTGGTTTTCATTTTCACCCCCTATGGGCATCTGATTCAGGAAGTGGGCAGTTCCGTTGTTTCACTTTCGTTTTGTACTACATTGTCTTATAACAACAGGTAAATAGGTATTGTTCAGTGCAATCATAATGGTTGAATCAAGTGAGACATTTCAGAAGATTTGATTAGCAAACAGCTAAATAAATTCATACTTACTGCATCTTTAAAAGTGGTCCTTTCTATTGAAACATTTCTAGCTGAATGGGGAATAATCAATGAGACTCACCAGGTTGGCTGTCATAGAGGACTTCATTTGCATCTAGGTTCTGAGGAGAGAGAGAGAGATAGGGAAAGACTTATTAAAAGAGGCCTATTGGCACGGTTGACTTTTCAATTGAATGTAACAAAACAAACCAGCACTCGGCTCAATTAAGACACAGTCAGAGAGCAATTCCTGCACCGTGGCTGTCAACCTGTAGCTGCCTGCAACAGACCATGGAAGAATGAGGAAATCAATCACAGCTTTGAAGAGTCTTTTCACCTCCCATCTTTCAGAAGAAGACATGTTTCAGTCTTTGGGGAGGAAGGAAGACTGTATAGCCTACAGTTCTGGTAAGTCTCCGGAATTCTGCAGCAAAAGCAGAGTGGTAACAGATAATGAGGAGAGAGAGTAAGAAATGTTTTGATTTATGACTACCTCTAGACTAACAATAACTCCCCTCCTGGGCTTGGCAGGTCCCATTGGAGAGGAGCACAATTTAAACAAGTCGTAAATTCAAAGTGAGGCGGGTGTGGCACCTCGTTTTGGCATCACCGGAGCAACCAGGGGAGGGGTGAGGACAGTCAACGGAGCCATCAGAGGAAAGCCATCTATTACCCTCTCTCGGGAGATGACCACTAAGAACTATTAGAACAACACCGACCAGAGATGTTCATTTAGCTCATAGAGAGAGATGTCCTAACCCTGGCTGAGCTGCTGCCTGACCCCTGTCACAACAGAACCTCCCTTTGACTCACCTGTCACTTGCTTCTCCCTATTCCCTTCATTCCCTATAATATTCATCAAACCTTAATATGAGTCTAACAAGTACTGTGTATAGAAGACGCATTTGAAAGATATGATGCTAAGATTGAAGACAAGCGGCAGGCAGCAAAAGAACGATAAATCCTCCATGATGCTTGTTCACTTGCATGTACTTTGTGTTGTCAGATTTGGGTGTGATCAGAGTGAGACACAGATTTATGCATCGGAAGACAAGATACATCCAGAGCTGATTTAATTCAGTGCCATTGGTGGATAAAAAGACATTGGCTTTAATTGGGCTCAGTAGCTTAAGTCTGTCAGGCCCATGGGTTTCTCAATCTTCATACTGCTTTCCTCTGAAGCTCGTTTCTAAGGAGAGACACTAACATCCTCAGACTGCCTTATATGAGATGAATAGCCTATATATTACTTATATATTATATCATCCCATCCCCTGATTCTTAGAATATTTTCAACACAATGTTTCTAATAAAAAGTGATGCAGTAGGTCTCTCCTCAACTCTTAGCCAAGAGAGACTGGCATGCGTAACATTTAAAATCAGCCCTCTGATTACAATGCAAGAGGTGCCGCCCTGTTCTGGGCCAGCTGTCACTTAACTAGGTCTTTCCTTGCAGCACTTGACCACACACTAATTTATTATTATTTATTCATTATTTTTACCTTTATTAAACTAGGCAAGTCAGTTAAGAACAAATTCTTATTTTCAATGATGGTCTAGGAACAGTGGGTGAACTGCCTTGTTCAGGGGCAGAACGACAGATTTTTACCTTGTCAGCTCGGGGATTCCATCTTCGATCTTTTGGTTACAATGCTCTAACCACTAGGCTACCTGCCGCCCACTAATCAAGGTAAGACAAAATTAGAGCCTGCAGGACTTGATTTTTGGCACGTGGTGAGCATCTCTTTATTATGGACAGACTCTTTACAACTATTGATTCTATACGTTTTGACCATGACAGTTTAAAAGCTAAGGTAACGCCAAGCAATTTAGTCTCCTCAACAAGTTCAACAGCCACACCATTCATTACCAGATTCAGCTTAGGTCTAGAACTTAGGGAATGATTTGTACCAAATACAATGCTCTTAGTTTTAAAGATGTTCAGGACCAGTTTATTACTGGCCATCCATTCCAAAACAGACTGCAACACTGTGTTAAGGGTTTCAGTGACTTCATTAGCTGTGGTTAATGATGCTTATATGGTTGAATCATCAGCATACTCAAATGCTTTGTTTAATGCCAGTGGGCCTAGAGAGCTGCCCTGTGGTACAACCCACTTGACATGTTTGACATTAAAGAAGCTTCCATTAAAGAAACCCCTTTGGGTTCTATTAGATAGATAGCTCTAAATCCACGATATGACAGGTAGAAAAGCCATAACACAATCATTTTTTGGGGGGGAGCATGGTGAGTGCCCTTCTCTATAAGCTTGCTGAAAGTCTGTTGTTAATTTGATTACAGAGAAATAGCATAGTATTTGGTCAACAACAAAAAATTCAACAGTTTGCTAAGAGCTGGCCGCAAGCTGATAGGTCTGCTGTTAGAATCGGTAAAGGACACTTGACCAATCTTGGGTAGCAGAATTACTTTGGCTTCCCTCCAGGCCTGCGGACAAAGACTTTCCTCTCGGCTCAGATTAAAAATAAAAGTCAGCTACCATTCCCAGTACCGTTCCTTCTGAGTTAATAATGCCAGGAGGTTTGTCATTACTGATCTAAACAATTTTTCCACATCTCCCACACTAACTTTACAAAATTGGAACTTGCAATATTGTTCTTTCATTATTAGTTTTATATGCATGAATACGATGGAAGTAATCATTAAAATAATTGGCAACATCAAATGGTTTTGTGATGAATAAGCCATATGATTCGATGAAAGATGGAGTTGAATGAATTTCATTTAAAGTACTGGATATAGCCACAATTACTTTATTTATTTTTTATTTAACCTTTATTTAACTAGGCAAGTCAGTTAAGAACAAATTCTTATTTACAATGACGGCCTACCGGGGAACAGTGGGTTAACTGCCTTGTTCAGGGTCAGAACAACAGATTTTTACCTTGTAACCTTTTGGTTAATGGCCCAACGCTCTAGCAGCCGATCACTGTGATCCAATGGGTACGGAACCAGCTAGAGCATTGTTCCACAATATTAGTACAAATGTGATCGATACATGTGGATGATCTTGCTCCTGTAGTGTTTGTCAACACCCTGGTAAATTGATTTATAACCTGGACCAGATTACAGGCACTGGTTACCGTGAGAAGCTTGCTCTTGAGTGGACAGCTTGAGAACCAGTCAATTAGTCAGGTCCCCAAGAAAGTAGTTGTTTACATCAAATCAAATTGTATTTCTAGACCTTAGGGTGAAATGCTTACTTACAAGCCCTTAACCAACAATACCGTTTTTAAAAAATAAAGTGAAGTAAAAATAAAATTAAAATAAACAAATTATGAAAGAGAGCAACAGTAAAATAACAGTGGTGTGGCTATATACAGGAGGTACCGGTACAGAGTGAATGTGTGGGGGCACAGGTAATGGAGGTAATATGTACATGTAGGTAGGGGTGAAGTGACTATGCATAGATAATAAACAGAGTAGCAGCAGCGTAAAAGAGGGGGCGGCACAATGCAAATAGTCTGGGTAGCCATTTGATTAGCTATTCAGGAGTCTTATGGCTTGGGGGTAGAAGCTGTTAAGAAGCCTCACAAACCTAGAATTGGCACTCCAGTACCACTTGCCATGCGGTAGCAGAGAGAACGTTCAATGGCTAGGGTGGCTAGGGTGGCTGGAGTCTGACAATTTTTAGGGTCTTCCTCTGACACCGCCTAGTATAGAGATCCTGGATGGCAGGAAGCTTGGCCCCAGTGATGTACTGGGCCGTATACACTACCCTAGGTAGTGCCTTGCGGTTGGAGGGCGAGCAGTGATACCAGGCAGTGATGAAACCAGTCAGGATGCTCTCAATGGTGCAGCTGTAGAACTTTTGAGGATCTGAGACCAATGCCAAATATTTTCAGTCTCCTGGGGGGTGAATAGGCTTTGTCGTGCCCTCTTCACAAATGTCTTGGTGTGTTTGGACAACGATAGTTTGTTGGTGATGTGGACACCAAGGAATTTGAAGCTCTCAACCTGCACCATTACAGCCCTGTCGATGAGAATGGGGGCATGCCCGGTCCTCCTTTTCCTGTAGTCCACAATCATCTTCTTTGTCTTGATCACGTTGAGGGAAAGGTTGTTATCCTGGCACAACAGGAAGTCCAGGATCCAGTTGCAAAGGGAGGTGTTTAGTCCCAGGATCATTAGCTTAATGATGAGCATTGACTATACTGAGCTGTAGTCAATGAATAGCATTCTCACGTAGGAGTTCCTTTTGTCCAAGTGGGAAAGGGAAGTGTGGAGTGCAATAGAGATTGCATCATCTGTGGATCTATTTCGGCGGAACGCAAATTGGGCTGGGTCTAGGGTTTCTGGGATAACAGTGTTGATGTGAGCCATGCCCAGCCTTTCAAAGCACTTCATGGCTACAGACGATAGTGCTACGGGTTGGGAAGTCATTTAGGCAGGTTACCTTAGTGCTTTGTCACAAGCCGGCCGTGACTGGGAGACCAATGAGGCGGCGCACAATTGTCTGGGTTTAGGGGAGGATTTGGCCGTAACGTCCTTGTCCCATCGCGCTCTAGCGACTTCTTATGGCGTGCCAGGCGTCTGCAAGTTGACTTTCATTTCCAGTTATACGGTGTTTCCGAGGAGTGTCAAGAATGGTGGACAATGAGCCTGTCGTAGCGCTCTGGCAGCTTGGATAAGTTATTTCCTCTTCTGATGCACAGCTTCATGATAGACCTTGTTGCGGAAGATATACAGTAGATTTCTCTTAAGATCTTGACTCTTTCCCGAACAGGTACCTTGTGCTTGAACCTCAAGAACTTGACCACTATCAGCCTGTCTCTGGACCTACTCACTGTCACAGTCATACTCTGGACCGAGTTTTGTCCCGTGGAATAAATAGTGGATCTTAATGTTTTCCTCATAATCCTGGACTATCGGACCACCATTTATTACATTTGCAATCGCAACAAATAATCTGCTCAGACCCCAACCAAGGAGCATCAAAAGCTGTGCTATAAATTCACAGACAACCCAAAGATTCCTTGATGCCCTTCCAGACTCCCTCTGCCTACCCAAGGACGTCAGAGGACAAATATCGGTTAACCACCTAACGGAGGAACTAAATGTAACCTTGCGTAATACCCTAGATGCAGACACACCCCCAAAAACAAAAACACTTTTGTCATAAGAAGCTAGCTCCCTGGTATACAGAAAATACAACGAGCTCTGAAGAAAGCTCCCAGATAATTGGAACGGAAATGGCGCTACACCAAACAGGACGTCTTCTGATACGCTTGGAAAGACAGTACCGTGCAGTATCGAAGAGCTCTCACTGCTGCTCGATCATCCTATTTTTCCAACTTAATTGAGGAGAATAAGAACAATCCTAAATTCATTTTTGTTACTGTCGCAAAGCTAACTAAAAAGCAGGATTGCCCAAGAGAGGATGGCTTTCACTTCAGCAGTGATAAATTCATGAACTTCTTTAAGTAAAAGATCATGATCATTAGAAAGCAAATTACGGACGTCTCTTTAAATCTGCATATTTCTCTAAAGCTCAGTTGTCCTGAGTCTGCACAACACTGCCAGGACCTAGGATCAAGGGAGAGACTCAAGTTTTCTAATACTATATCTCTTGAAACATTGATGAAATCAGTCATGGCCTCGAAACCGTCAAGCTGCATACTGGACCCTATTCCAAATAAACTACTGAAAAATAGCTTTTTCCTGTGCTTGGCCCTCCTATGTCGAACATAATAAACAGCTCCCTATCCACCGGATGTGTACCAAACTCACTAAGTGGCAGTAATAAAGCCTCTCTTGGAAAAGTCAAACCTTGACCCAGACAATATTTAAAAAAATATATAGGCCTATATCAAATCTCGCATTCCTCTCAAAAATCTTAGACAAAGCTGTTGCGAAACAACTCACTGCATTTCTGAAGACTAACAATGTATACGAAATGCTTCAGTCTGGGTTTAGACCCCATCATAGCACTGAGACTGCACTCGTGAAGGTGGTAAATGACCTTTTAATGGCGTCAGACCAAAGCTCTGCATCTGTCCTCGTGCTCCTAGACCTTAGTGCGGCTTTTGATACCATCGATGACTACATTATTTTGGAGAGATTGGAAACCCAAATTGGTCTACACGGACAAGTTCTGGCCTGGTTTAGATCTTATCTGTCGGAAAGATATCAGTTTGTCTCTGTGGATGGTTAGTCCTCTGACAAATCAACTGTACATTTCGGTGTTCCTCAAGGTTCCGTTTTAGGACCTCTACTGTTTTCAATATATATTTTACCTCTTGGTGATGTCATTCGGGAAAATAATGTTAGCTTTACTGCTATATGGACGATACACAGCTGTACATTTCAATGAAACATGGTGAAGCCCCAAAATTCTCTTCCCTGGAAGCCTGTGTTTCAGACATTCAGGCAATTGTTTTACTTTTAAACTTGGACAAAACAGAGATGTTAGGTCAAGGTCCCAAGAAACAAAATAGATCTTCTGTTGGACCTGACAATTAATCTTGATGGTTGTACGTCTCAAATAAAACTGTAAAGGACCTCAGCGTTTCTCTGGACCCTGATCTCTCTTTTGACTAACATACAGACTGTTTGAAGGACAGTTTTTTTTCCATCTACGTAACATTTCAAAAATCTGAAACTTTGTCCAAAAATGATGTCACTTCTAGATTAGACTACTGCAATGCTCTACTTTCCGGGTACCCAGATAAAACACTAAATAAACTTCAGTTAGTGCTAAACACAGCTGCTATAATCTTGACTAGAACCCCAAAAGTTGATCATATTACTCCAGTGCTAGCCTCTCTACACTGGCTTCCTGTTAAGGAGGGCTGATTTCAAGGTTTTACTGATAACCTAAAGGATTACATGGGCTTGCTCCTACCCATCTTTCCGATTTGGTCCTGCCGTACATACCTACACGTACGCTACGGGCACAAGACGTAGGCCTCCATAGTCCCAAAAATTTCTAAGCAAACAGCTGGAGGCAGGGCTTTCTCCGTTAGAGCTCCATTTTAATGGAATGGTCTGCCTATCTAACCCTATTACAGGGGCTGAGTCACTGGCTTACTGGTGCTCTTCTATGCCATCCCTAAGAGGGTTGAGTCTCTGATGTGATCTTCCTATCCGGGTTGGCGCCCCCCTTGGGTTCGTGCCGTGGGGGAGATCTTCATGGGCTATACTCGACCATGTCTCAGGGTAGTTGAAGATATCCCTCTAGTGGTGTGGGGGTGGGGGTGGTGTGGGGGCTGTGCTTTGACAAAGTGAGTGGGGTTATATCCTGCCTGGTTGGCCTTGTCCGGGGGTATAGTCGGACGAGGCCACAGTGTCTCCCGACCCCTCCTATCTCAGCCTCCAGTATTTTTCTGCAAAAGTTTGTGTCGGCGGGTTGGGGTCAGTCTGTTATATCTGGAGTATCTCTCCTGTCCTGTGTGAATTTAAGTATGCTCCCTCTAATTCTCTCTCTGGCCTGATGACTCCTTGCTGTCCCCAGTCCACCCGGACATGCTGCTGCTCCAGTTTCAACTGTTCTGCCTGCGGCTATGGAACCCTACCCTATTCACCGGACATGCTACCTTGTACCAGACCTGCTGTTTTCGACTCTGAAAATGGCAGACCCTGGCCATGACTCCACTCTCCAAGAAAAAAAAACACATTTCCAATTCACACATGCACATTAACACACACACAAAAGCACCCACCTAATTGTATTATACACCATTGATGACAATTCTATATACACAGACGTTTAAGTGTCTTTTTGTCAAGCAAAACTTTTGTGGAAGGTACTAAGCTCCGTACAGACCCCTGCCCCCGCGCACTTAACATCGTTAAGACACAGAGTTTCCTTAAGCATATTTGGCGGGGAAAACTTAAGCGAGCTGTAGCCTATTGGCTGTTTGTGTTTGAGTCTTTTATTAAAGAATGTGAAACAATGTGTCTATTTCCTGCTTTTAATTAAATCATGTAGCTGTTCTTTAGGCAATGGCCTAAAATAAGTGTGTTCATATGGGCAAAATATTATATTTTGTAGCATAGGCTACCTAATTTATGAAAATAAACATTTCATGCGAAAGTATTCGGATCTGGTAAAAGGCAGACATTTGGTCGTTTCAATTTAAGAGATACTCTGTCACATGACGATAGAAATGGAAACATCTGTCACATGACGATAGAAATGGAAACATTGATTTTGGAGACACAAAGTAACAATAACCTCCATGATTAAAGGGATCGGAGTCCATCTGTTACTGGGCTCTTATCATTATTTACATCATTCAAATTCACCAACTAATTTTGTTTATAGGTCCACTAGGCTACTCATTTGTTGTCATTAAATGTCCTGAATAACAGAAAGTTGTCTACAATGAGTCAAACGGGTTGTTTCCGGTTCCAATGGTATGCCTTGAAACGTGTATATCTTTCTCGTGGCTTTCTTTTGCCCAAATTGACATAAATGACATACATTCAAAAAAATTGTCAACATACAGTACCAGTCAAAAGTTTGGACATACCTACTCATTTCAGGGTTTTTCTTTATTTTGACTATTTTCTACATTGTAGAATAATAGTGAAGATGTCAAAACTATGAAATAACATATGGAATCATGTAGTAACCAAAAAAGTGTCAAATAAATCAAAACATATATTTTTCCTTGATGACAGCTTTGCAAACTCTTTGCATTCTCGCAACCACCTGGAATGCTTTTCCAACAGTCTTGAAGGCATTCCCACATATGCTGAGCAATTGCTGGCTGCTTTTCCTTCACTCTGCGGTCCAACTCCTAAACCATCTCAATTGGATTGAGGTAGGGTGATTGTGGAGACCAGGTCATCTGATGCAGCACTCCATCACTATCCTTGGTCAAATAGGACTTACACAGCCTGTAGTTTTGTTGGATCATTGTCCTGTTGAAAAACAAAATGATAGTCCCACGAAGTGCAAACCAGAAGGGATGGCGTATCGATGCAGAATGCTGTGGTAGCCATGCTGGTTAAGTGTGCCTTGAATTCTAAATAAATCACTGACAGTGTCAGCAGCAAAGCACCCCCACAACTCTTCCTCCATGCTTCACGGTGGGAACCACACATGCAGAGATTGGAACCAAAAATCGTGTGACGGTTGGAACCAAAATTCTCAAATTTGGACCAAAGGACAGATTTCCACCGGTCTAATATCCATTGCTCGTGTTTCTTGGCCCAATCAAGTCTCTTCTTATTATTTGTGTCCTTTAGTAGTGGTTTCTTTGCAGCAATTCGACCATGAAGGCCTGATTCATGCAGTCTCCCCTGAACAGTTGATGTTGAGATGTCTCTGTTATATATTTGGGCTGCAATTTCAGAGGCTAACTCAAATTAACTTATCCTCTGCAGCAGATGTAACTCTGGGTCTTCCTTTCCTGTGGCGGTCCTCATGAGAGTTCTTAAAATGTTTCAGATTGACTGACCTTCATGTCTTAAAAGTAATGATGGACTGTTGTTTCTCTTTGCTTATTTGAGCTGTTCTTGCCATAATATGGACTTGGTCTTTTACCAAATAGGGCTATCTTCTGTATACCAGCTTGTCACAACAAAACTGATTGGCTCAAACGGATTAAGGAAAGAAATTCCACAAATGAACTTTTAACAAGGCACACCTTTTAAAATGCATTTCACGTGACTACCTCATGAAGCTGGTTGAGAGAATGCCAAGAGTGTGCAAAGCTGTCATCAAGGCAAAGGGTGGCTCCTTGTCAGAATCCCAATACGTTTTAATTTGTTTAACACGTTACTACATGATTCCATGAGTGTTATTTCATAGTGTTGATGTGTTCACTCTTGTTCTACAATGTAGAAAATATTGAGAACAACCCTGTGTCCAAACTTGTGACTGGTACTGTACATAAAGTATAACATCACATTAAGGTGTAGGCTGTTCACCATATCACAGGTTTATTTGGCTCCAGAGAAGTAGCTCATTGTTCCCTTGTTGGCATAGATGCTAGCCTAGCTTCTAACTTACGTTAGCGAGCTAGCCACGTTTCCTTAGCAGCTTGCACACAGCCCACAGCACTTGCGGGTAGGACCACGAACTGTCCCGGGAGTGTGACTGCTTGAATCCCTTCTGTTTGTTGCTGTTTGCATCTGCCCTGAGACTTGCCCTGTCTGGAATTGCAAGGAGTAACAGCGTAGACTACATTGCTACCGTGACAAAGGCCAAAGCCGGTGGGAGTACTGTTGAGGACAGTGGTGTCTCTATCTGTCACGACTATCACCAAAGGTTGCTCCCCTTCCCATTCGGGTGGCGCTCGGCGGTCGTCGCCACCGGTCTACTAGCTGCTACCGATCCCTTTTCCCCTTTTCGTTTGGTCTAATTGGTTTCACCTGTTCCTTGTTTTGAGTTTTGGGTTGGGGTTATTTAAGTTCAGTTAGCCTGCCTGTGTTTGTGCGGGCTTGTTTGCGGTTTTTGGTACAGGAGTGTTCTGTCATTTATTTCCCCTGTACAGCGTATGTACCGGTGTTGTACATTTTGGAGTGTTTGACGCCTGTGTTCGTCGTTACCCTCTTTGGTTCGCTGTGATTGTTCCAGAATAAATGGTGTTTCCGAATCCTCTGCTCTCTGCACCTGACTCCACACACATCACTCTTCGAAGCCTGACACTATCACTGGTGAAGAATCTTTTAAACAAACAAAAAGAGTTCTACAAGCTGCTATTACAACAACAAGAAAATAGGGTTGTGTCCAAATACTTGTGGAGTCAACTAATAAAAGAATAGACGGTCTGACCAGAGGGGTCCAGCACCTGAACAGTTTGCAGTTCTCTCAGGTTGAGCTCAATGAGTTTAAACCGGAGAACAGCAACATGACAGAAATCTGAGAGAGGACCACAGTTCTGTATGTGAACCCATGATAACGACAGAGAGATCAGATTATCTCAAGGGACAATGAAGGAGGAGGAACATTGTTGAAGACGGAATTGCAGAATCTCCTCTGGAAATCTGGAGTCTGAGGACAAAATTAGGGAAATGATAACTGAGAAACTGAAGATGGACCAAAGGAAGATTGAGATGGAGCACGTCCTCAGGACTCGAAAACCCACCACCGGCCCAGGTGATAGTGGTCAAGGACAATGTAGCTGTTCTGGAAAGAGACAAGAACTAGAGAGGAACGTACTTCTTCCTGAAGGACTATCTTGAATCTGTGCGCCAGAAGATAAAATAATTTATCCCAGCCATGAAAGCTGCCAGAGCGTGTGGGGACATTGCTTACAACTGATTTGACAGGCTCATTGTCAAAGCCTGGAAGGGATGAGAGAGCCAAGCATGTGGGCTCGTAGCTTCAACCTCACAGCACACACAAACTTATAAACACCAACTGATTGATGGACTGCTGGATAATGTATACATTTTCCCCTCTTGCTTTGTTTGTTATTTTCCATATTAGCTAAAATAGCCTATATTAATATATGTAGCCTTAGCAAGTTATTGATTTCATGAACCTTATTCATCAGATAACATTCATGCTCTATATTAGCAATTTATGAGAAATTCTTAGATATTTCATTTTGTTGATACAACAGTAGAAATACAAGGATATAACATCTACAGAAGATACAGAAATGCATATGGGGAGCTGTTGCGGTTTATATTCAGAGCCATATCCATCTAACGCTTCGAGAAGATCTCATGTCAAATGTAATTGAAGTGTTGTGGTTGCAGGATCTCCTGCCTCATCTAAAACCTATGATTGTGGGATGTTGATATAGACCTCCAAGTGCTAACAGTCAGTATCTAGATCATGTGTGTGAAATGCTTGATCATGTATGTGATGTAAATAGAGAGGTTACTTTCTTGGAGACCTGAATATTGACTGGTTTTCATCAAGCTGTCTGCCCAATAGGAAGGTTCTCACAGTAAGCAGTGCCTGTAATCTGCTTCAAGTTATTAATCAACCTACCAGGGTGTTTACAAACACTACAGGAACAATTTGAATGAAATTATCACATTTTTATTAAGAATGAAGAACTTTGTTCTAAAGCTGTGTTCGTACCCATTGGATGCAGTGATCACAGGGGCTATATCCAGGAAAGCCAAGGATCCAAAAACTGGGCCTAAAATAAAGTATAAGAGATCATACACATTTTTTAGCTGTGACTCTTACAGTATGTGGATGTTAAAAATATTTATTGGTCTGATATGATTAATGAGGAGCATCCAGATGCTGCACTTGATGAGTTCATGAAATTGCTTCTTCCAATTATTGATAAACATGCACCTGTTAAGAAACGGCTTAATGGACTGATGAGGAATTGAAAAACTGTATGGTTGAAATAGATGAGGCAAAATGAGTTGCTAATAAGTCTGGCTGCACATCTTACTGGCTGATTTCCTGCAAATTGAGAAATTATGTGACTAAAATCAACCAAAAGAAGCAACTGTATAATGAAGCGAAGATCAATTATATAAAGAATGAGGGAAAAAACGTACTTCAGTACTTATTTAGAAATTATGGTCAAAAAGACATTAAACTCCATCTTTCATAATTTAATTGACTCAGATGGCTTATTAATCAAAAACATTTGACGTTGCCAATTATTTTAATGATTACTGATTGGCAACACAGGCAAGAAACGACAACAATGAACAGTGAGCCATCGTACTTATCCGTTAAAAAAACTAATGAAAGAAAAGTATTGTAAATTCGAATTTTGTAAAGTTGGTGTGGGAGAGGTAGAAAAAGTATTGTTATTGATCAATAATGACAAACCTGGCATTGACAACGTAGATGCTACAGAGGATAGTAGCCGACTCTATAGCCACTCCTATCTCTCATATCTTTAATCTGAGTCTAGAGGAACGTGTTTGTCCTCAGGCCTTCACTGGTTCTAACAGCTGACCTATCCACTTGCTGTCAGCTCTAAGCAAACTATTGGAAATAATTGTGTTTGACCAAATATAATGATATTTCTCTGTAAAGGAATTAACAAGAGAGAAGGGCACTCAGCATTTACTGCACTGACACAAATGACTGATATGGTCCTTCTGTAGCTCAGTTGGTAGAGCACGGCGCTTGTAACGCCAGGGTAGTGGGTTCGATTCCCGGGACCACCCATACGTAGAATGTATGCACACATGACTGTAAGTCGCTTTGGATAAAAGCGTCAGCTAAATGGCATATATTATTATTATTATTATAATTGGTTAAAATAAATCATATTCAGATTGTGGGAGCTGTACTGTTAGATTTCATCGCAGCCTTTGATATTTTTGACCATAATCTGTTGTTGAATAAAAACTTGTGTTATGCAGAGGTGAAAGTAGATTTAATTTCTTACCGGTACAGACACTCAAGCCTGTGCAAACAATTTTTTTTGACACTGGCAAACAGATTAATACAACTTTATCTGATCCATATAATATGCCTACAAAAAGGGGAAACACAAATACAATATGACGTCCATCTAACCTGGAGGAGGAAAAGATTGTCCAAAAACAAACAAAAGTGGAACTGATCCAAAGATAAAGACCATCACTATGCACACACTCCAGTGGATATGCCAGATGTTCTCCGCTGGTGCGAATAAGATTACATTGAGAATTTTAAAGACAAGAGTCTTTTCATTGTCTTCTCTTTACAGCAATTGGCCATTTGTCTTTCCAAACCGTTTTTTTCCGCAATTGTATTTGTTTATATTGCGAGATGCCTGGCTGGGTCTCTGCTTTTCACTGACAGTCGCAACGCACAATCATAATTTTGGTATTTGCAGTGTGCGCTATGCGATTTAAAACAATCAATAGGTAAAAAACAAAAAAGAAGCTAATGATCCGCTGTGATTTCTGTTGTAGTAGCCTATTTTGAATTATTGTATTTATGTATAGACAGGAGTAAATGAATGAGGACATATCATTTCGGTAATTGACTTCTATTTACTTTGGTGAAAACTTAACTGCCTTATGGACACACTGCCTATGCCTTTTAGTGTATCACTCATTATGTTTTATTTGATTGTCAAACAATCACTGCCAAAAAGGCGCTTTTGTAAAATACACTCGCACGTTCCTCCACTCACAAAATAATTCCAGAATCCAAACCCCAACAGTGAACCGGAATGGAACGAGATCTGTTACAAAATACCTGTGTATTGTAATGACATTCTACATACACTTGTAGCCTGAATTGATATCTACGGTTTTCCATGCGCGCTTCGGTCTCTGCCACTCTCAAACTGCAAAGTATTCACACAGCTTTACTTATTCTACATTTTGTTGTGTTACAGCCTGAACATAAAATTGATTACATTTCGATTGTGTTTCACTGATCTACACACAAATATAAAGTAAAAGTGGAATTTCATTTGAGTAACTATTTTTTTCTGAAATGTATTGCGTCAATAACTACCCAACCCCTTTGTTATGGCAAGCTTAAATAAATTCAGAGGGAAAAATGTGCTTAACAAATCACATAATAAGTTGCATGGTCATGGATTGTGTGTGTAATATTAGCGGTTAACATGATTTTTGAATAACTACCCAATTACATACATATAATTGTAAGGTCCCCCAATCGAGTAGTGAATTTCAACCACAGATTCAACCACAAAGACGAGGGAGGTTTTTCCAATGCCAAAGAAGGGCACCTATTAAAAAAGTATGTGGACACCTGCTCGTCGAACATCTCATTCCAAAATCATGGGCATTCATATGGAGTTGGTCCCTCCTTTGCTGCTATAACAGCCTCCACTCTTCTGGGAAGGCTTTCCACTAGATGTTGGAACACTGATGCGGGGACTT
The DNA here is from genome assembly GCF_023373465.1 of Oncorhynchus keta. NCBI lineage: Eukaryota > Metazoa > Chordata > Actinopteri > Salmoniformes > Salmonidae > Oncorhynchus > Oncorhynchus keta. The sequence goes on from NC_068438.1 coordinate 2,085,658, forward strand.
GCTTCCATTCAGCCACAGGATTGGGATTGATGTTGGCCGATTAGGCCTTGCTTGCAGTCGGTGTTCCAAGGGCTCTGTGCAGGCCAGTCAAGTCCTTCCACACCGATCTCGACAAACCATTTCAGTATGGACCTCACTTTGTGCATTTGGGCATTGCCAAGTTGAAACAGGAAAGGGCCTTCCCCAAACTGTTGCCATAAAGTTGGAAGCACAGAATCGTCTAGAATGTCATTGTACGCTGTAGAGTTAAGATATCTCTTCACTGGAACTAAGGGGCCTAGACCGAATCATGAAAAACAGGCCCAGGCAATTATTTCGCCTCCACCAAACTTTACCGTTTGCACTATGCATTGTGGCAGGTAGCGTTCCCCTGGCATCCGCCAAACCCAGATTTGTAGTCATACTGCCAGATGGTAAGGAGTGATTCATCACTCCAGAGAACGTGTTTCCACTGCTACAGCATCCAATGGCAGCGAGCTTTACACCACTCCAGCCGACGCTTGGCATTGCGCATGGTGATCTTAGGCTTGTGTGCGGCTGCCCGGCCATGGAAACCCATTTCAGGAAGCTCCCGACGAACAGTTCTTGTGCTGATATTGCTTCCTGAGGCAATTTGGAACTCGGTAGTTAGTGTTCCAACCTAGGACTGACGATTTTTACGCACTATGCGCTTCAGCACTCGGCGGTTCCGTTCTGTGAGCTTGTGTGGCCTACCACTTCGCAGCTAAACCGTTGCTGCTCCTAGACTTTCCCACTTCACAATAATGTGTGAATACTTACTTAAATGAGGTATTTCTGTATTTAATTTTCAATTAATTTGAAAAAAATGTCTAAAAACATGTTTTCACCTTGTCATTATGGGGAATAGTGTGTAGATGGGTGATACATTTCTTTCCAAATTCATTTAGAATTAAGGCTATAACATAATATGTGGAATAGCTCAAGGGGTATGAATACTTTCTGAAGGCACTGTATGTGTAACTGATAGATGCACACACGTTAATGCTTTTATATGTATGTAAATTGTATTTTGTTTGTAATGTGTTTTTCGTTATGTGTCGGACCCCTGTAAGACTAGCTGTCGCCATTGGCGTCATTGGGATACTAATAAACTAAAATAAAAATTGAAGGATGTACCTTGGGTGTTCGCACAATTGCCTCTCCTACACAATTGCACACAGTAGCCTAGACGCAGTGTCCCATCCAACACACAGAAACGTATGAAAGCATGAACTCATTACCTTGATGCTTTCTCTGTTCAATCTTCTAGAGACCTTGCTGTAAATCAAGCAGACAATAACAGAAACAACTGTAGGGACATTAGATCCAAAATGTCTTCACTGGTGCAACGAACAAGACATCAAAATATTTTGGACATTCAACCAAACACCGTTTTCCCGCACTTGGCTGTTTTTCCATTGCATGCTATAGGCGTATAACAGCTGTTTTCACTTGACTCTCTTTGAGAAAAATATGTCCTGGATCAGCTGATGTTTGACAATATCACTAGGCCTAACTAAACAGCTGGATACCAAATGCACACCCAATAAGTAGATCTATTAGCCTACGCTTAGCCTATTGAAGAACAACGCAAGTCAGGCGTTCAATCTTGCAGTCGCATACATCATTTTGGATTCCTGTACCCGTGAAAAAAATATGGTGTTGCCTAAAATATTAATTTGAACATTTAATGAAGCAGTGCTAGAGTTAATAGCGCTCCATCTCATACTTTTGTCCCGCTGATGGCCCATAAGGGGTCGATGGGTTTTGTATTCAGATAAGCTTTCAGAACATTCACAACTGGTGTCATGACTTCCGCCGAAGTCGGCTCCCCTCCTTGCTCGGGCGGCGTTCGACGTCACCGGCCTTCTAGCCATCGCCGCTCCATTTTTCATTGTTCCATTTGTTTTGTCTTGTTCCCCGCACACCTTGTTTACATTCCCTAATCAACTGCAAATACATATTCCTCTGTTCCCCCTATGTCTTTGTGTGGGATTGTTTTGTTAAGTGTTTTGTAATGACGAGCCTAGCTGTTTTTTCCCCCGGAGTATGTTTAATTGTTAAACATTTTTGCATGTATGTGACTTTGTTGTTTAATCCACAGATAAAACCATCAACCAAGTTTGTTTCTATTAATCTCTCCTTCAGGATTCTTCTTCGGACTTTAAATGGCGGTTGACAACTAACTTTAAGGTGCATTACCACCAACAACTGGACTGGAGTGTGGACCTCAGTTCATATTTCAAACACCCACCTGGGAATATGCTCCTAAAATCCAATGAGGAGATGGGAGAGGTGGGACTTGCAGCGCACCAAGCGTCATCAATAGAATCAAGTTCTATTTTAGAGCCTGGCTATGCAGATGTTCTTTGGCGCGTGCGAGCAGTGTGGGTGTAATGATTGAATAACATGTATTGATAAATTGATTTTTTTTGCGACCCGAGCAATGTGGTCAGCATGTAATACTCTCACAAACAGCAGTGCAATCAGAATCTATAATCTGTCATGTGTTGAAAATGAATGAATCTGCACAGCTCTTGCAAAAGACAATTGTGATATTTGAGTAGGCTAAGCCTATTCAAGAAAATATCATAGGCCTAGTGTTATTATATTGATCATTAGATTATGTATCTACTAATTATTACAAGGTTGAAGTAACATTTAATTATGTGCACATCTTTATCTTTATTTTATTAATGAATGTATTAGTAGATTCATGGAATTTAAAGAAATCTAGTTGTTTTCATCCAACCCTGTTTAATGTATTCTGTCTAAAAGAAAGATAAATGCAGTACATTTTCATTGATTTATTTTATACAATATTCTGCCCGTATGAACAAATGTATCCAAGGGCATAAGTTAACCAATATATATATATATATATATATATGAGAGCCTTCAGACAGGTTAAGCGATTTTCCACACGGAAGAGATACGAGAGCATTCACGAGTGCATGGAGCCACCAACGCACAAGCGTTGTCCCCCAGCCAGTCGCGTGCGAAAGAGTCGCCGGCAAAGGAGTTTGCTTCTGCTGCAGCCTTCCAGGTAAAATATAACGTGTTGCAGCAGTGCTTCGACAGACAGTGGTGAAACACTATAAAGCCAGTAATGAGTTCAAAACGCCCCGGAATACCAATGAGGTGAAAAGGCCATTGTCCTTCACTGTGTCCCCAGATGGAGTTCACAGTTGTCACAGATGAGCCCGAGCAGAGCAGGAGCCATAATCCCATCTGTGCCAGAGTCCCAGTCTCGCATGCAAGCACCGATCCCCCCCCCCACTATCATCAACCCCCCACTATCATCAACCCCCCCCCCCACACACACACACACACAAGCTGACAGTGGTCTCTCTCTCAGTCTCCCTTAGCAGCAGCACAGCCTCGAAAGCAGAAGAGAGATGGCAGATTATTGCTCTGCCACAGAGTGATTCAAAGTGAGGACGATGATTCATTGACTGGTTAGACAGGTGCTGCCACTAAATGGACAGAGTGTGAGTGTGGCCTCTCGTTTCTGTTGTTCGCCCCAAGACCCAATCCTGTGAGACTGCAGTGAGAGAAAAAAATAGGACAGGTGGGTAATACAGACAAGGTTTTTGGTAATTTATCAGGATCCCCATTAGCTGCTGCAAAAGCAATAGCTACTCTTCCTGGGGTCCACACAAAACATGACATAATACAGAACATTAATAGACAAGAACAGCTCAAGGACAGAACTAAAAAGGCACACACAGCCTCCATATCAATACATACACACAAACTATCTAGGTCAAACAGGGGAGAGGCGTTGTGCCGTGAGGTGTTGCTTTATCCCGTTTGTTTTTTTAAAACAGGTTTGCTGTTTATTCGAGCAATATGATATGGAACGGAGTTCCGTGCAATAATGGCTTTATGTAATACTGTACGCTTTCTTGAATTTGGGGACTGTGAAAAGACCCCTGGGGGCATGGTGGGGTAAGTGTATGTCAAAGCTGTGTGTTGTTGACTATGCAAACAATTTGGGATTTTCAACACATTGATGTTTGTTATAAAAAAGAAGAAGTGATGCAGTCAGTCTCTCTTCAACTCTTAACAAAGAGAGACTGTCATGCATAGTATTTATATCAGCCCTCTGACGACAATGAAGCGCAAGACGTGCTGCTCTGTTCTGGGCCAGCTGCAGCTTAACTAGGTCTTTCCTTGCCGCACTGGACCACACGACTGGACAAGAATCGAGATGAGACAAAACTAGAGCCTGCAGAACTTGCTTTTTGGAGTGTGGTGTCAAAAAAGCAGATTATCTCTATTACGGCCAGACCTCTCCCCATCTTTACAACCATTGAATCTATATGTTTTGACCATGACAGTTTACAATCTAAGGTAACACCAAGTAATTTAGTTTCCTCAACATGTTTAACAGCCACACCATTCAATCCCAGATTCAACTGAGGTCTAGAATTTAGGGAATGATTTGAACCAAATACAATGATCTTAGTTTTAGAGATGTTCAGGTATTAAACCCCCTAGATTCACACGGAGACATCATTTAGAATATTGAATAGCTCCCTGTGTTGTAGTGGCTGCAGCTCAATCTCCTATTTCCGCCGATAAAGTTAGCGGCATAAATATATGGCAAATAGAAATCCAATATGGATGGTGTTAAGAGATAGATGGGAGGGGCTGAATTGAGCTGAAGGGTGGGACTAATAACAAGATAACATGTAAAATATACCGTGTACGTAAAATGTAAATCGGTTCAGAACTTGTGAAATAGCACAGTAAAAAATATTTGTCAAATAGAACTGAACGGAGAGATGGAGGCACTAAAAACAAACAAAATATAACTATTGTAAAATATATTGTGTCTGTAAAATGTATATAGTATGTTTAAGCTGGAAGTAGAAGCCTAAGCGTTGTTATTTATTAGTTTACTCCAATTAGGCGGGAGTGGAAGGGTTTGTGTATGTGTATATTTCTACGTATGTAGGTATGTGTATATATGTATGTACACCACCGTTCAAAAGTTTGAGGTCACTAAGAAACGTCTTTGTTTTTTGTCCATTAGAATAACATCAAATTAATCAGAAATACAGTGTAGACATTGTTAATGTTGTAAATGACTATTGTAGCTGGAAACGGCAGATTTTTTATGGAATATCTACAAAGGCATACAGAGGTCCATTATCAGCAACCATCACTCCTGTGTTCCAACGGGCACGTTGTGTTAGCTAATCCAAGTTTAGCATTTTAAAAGGCTAATTGTTCATTAGAAAACCCCTTTGCAATTATGTTAGCACAGCTGAAAGACTACAGGGTCGGTTGTTTTGCTTTACAATATCCACAAGCTTTACGGCATTCGTCTGAACTCTGTCGCAGATTTCCTCATTTTGACTGTCCAGACTGAACCGTTGGCGCTACAAACTAATACGTTACCATATTGAAACTGGAGACTCTCACGAACACAAAAGGTGTCAGTTGTTCTGCTCTGCGACGCACACAAGCTTCAGGGAAGTTGTCTGAAGGTAACTCAGTACTGGGCTGAAATAAATTGCAACCAGGGCAAATGCACAATTGGCCCAGTGTCGTCCTGGTCTGGGTTTGGACGGTGTAGGCTGTCATTGGGTTCGATCCCCGGGACCACCCATACGTAGAATGTATGCACACATGACTGTAAGTCGCTTTGGATAAAAGCGTCTGCTAAATGGCATATATTATATTATTATTATTATATATTATTATTATTATATATTATTGTAAATAAGAATTTGTTCTTACCTAACTTGCCTAGTTAAATAAAGGTTTAAAAACACAATGTGCGATCTAAGGGCTTAGTTAACAGATAACCTTTGACCCATCACTCTGAGAATACTCTCCAGTCACTTGGAGAACTGAATAGTTATACTAATCTGTTATTGTAGAAAAACAATTAAGCGATCTGAATATTCCTCTGCTTGGCTTCAGTAAAAGTCTGGACGCCTGCAGGCGTTTAGCACAAAGTCGGCAGACAGAGTATTGCTGATTGAAGGCGATGTACAGTTGCTATCTGTATGGCATTGTTAAAGCAAAGAAACGACGGTCCATTCAGAGCCCATTCCAGGAGTGCATAACACTGGCGTCCCTCACAGTAAATGATTTGATGGACAGTGGCAGAGAGCGCTGAGGTCAAATCCAGCAGCATTTTCACCATTATCCCAGAGATGGATTATTCTCGGCTCAGAGCTGTAGTCGATCGGCTCCTTTTGCTTTTTTTCTCAGCGTCTGGAGCCCGTGTCTGCTGCCAGCCAGGGCTGGAGCATAGATAGCACTCCGTCTGTCTCTCTGACAGGAGGTTGTCAGCCATTTTGCAGGAACCTGTGGTGTTAGAAACACATTACACTGAGTCCACAACACTCAACCCATCTCGTAGGCTTAGATACATCTCTCAGTAAAACATTTCTTCCTTGACCGTCTCTCTCTCCGGCCTGGAGTGGTTATCCATCGAGCAGGGGAGTAGTGAGAGTGTCGGCCACTGCAGTGAAGATACAGAGATAAAGAGAAACAGAGAGAGACTGAGATGGAGGCTGACTAACTCTGACACCCATCGAATGTTAGCCTCAAAACATGGCTAGTAGCAAAATGGAGGACTGATTGACTGTAATCTGTTAATCTGCAGTGTCTGTCGACATGGGAAGATGTATCTGTATAGCCCTCAACCATGGCACAGACAGGGCTGGAGAGAGTGGTACACTATTTCCTACTCTGGGCCCATAGGGCTCTGGTCCAAAGTAGTGCACTAAAGGAATAGGGTGCCATTCTGGGATGCAGCCTATACATCGCATACATACTACACATCTATAATACATCTACTGCAATCTATATAAAAATTGGGGTTACAGGGGTGGAGAAAGATCAGGGGCATTACGTCGAGAAGAGGCCTGGAGAGAAAGTGGTTGTACATTTCAATATTATTGAAATTGGGGTTAATGGTGAGTCAGCTGACAGCCACGTCTTCCAGAGCCTGGTTAATAAGTGCATTCCAATCAAGGACACCTGCTGATGCTGAGACCTAGTGTTTATCCCAAATGGCACCTTATTCCCTATAGGGTGCACTACTTTTGACCAGGGCCCATAGGACTGTGGTCAAAAGTAGTGCACTATGTAGGTAATAAGGTGCCATTTGGGATGCAGACCCCACTTCCTTCCTTCAGATCTTTACCTGTGACTGGCCACAGGCCTATTCACATCACAGGAAGTTGGTGGCACCTTAATTGGGGAGGACAGGCTTGTGGTAACGGCTACAGTGAAATAAGTGGTAGGATATCAAATAAATCAAACCTTTCCATTGACTCCGTTCCGGCCATTAATACGAGCCGTCCTCCCCTCAGCAGCTTTCACTGATTCACATAAAGAAGGGGTGTATTTTTCATGCCCACCCATGTTCAATCTGAAAGCCACCACTCACCTATGCTAACTCACTACAAAATGGAGATTGCCTTGTTACAACAGGGTAGGGAGCTGAAGAACACCCCATTCTCTATTGATAAACAATTTCCTCATGAAAAAGTGGGGAGACGACGTGCCCTGTACCCCACTTTCAAAAGGCTCCGAGCAGAGAAGCAGAATTATTGACCACTAAAAAAAAAAATTTTTTTGTTTTTAAAAGTTCAAGAACTCGAAGACTACAACGTGGCTATGAATGGTAGCTAGCTCCTGCTGAAGCAGTACCCAATACACCTTTGCACCACATCACAATTATGGATACATTTATGTATATAAAATATGTATATATATATATATATACACACACAGTTGAAGTCAGAAGTTTACATACACCTTAACCAAATACATTTAAACTCAGTTTTCACAATTCCTGACATTTAAGCCGAGTAAAAACTCCCTGTCTTAGGTCAGTTAGGATCAACACTTAATTTTAAGAATGTGCAATTTCAGAATAATAGCAGGGAGACTGATTTATTTCAGCTTTTATTTCTTTCATCACATTCCCAATGGCTCAGAAGTTTACATACACTCAATTAGTATTTGGTAGCATTGCCTTTAAATTGTTTAACTTGGGTAAAATGTGTCGGGTAGCATTCCACAAGCTTCCCACAATGAGTTGGGTGAATGTTGGCAAATTCCACCTGACAGAGCTGGTGTAACTGAGTCAAGTTTGTAGGCCTCCTTGCCTACACACGCTTTTTCAGTTCTGCCCACAAATGTTCTATTGGAATTGAGATCATGGCTTTGTGATGGCCACTCCAATACCTTGACTTTGTTGTCCTTAAGCCATTTTGCCACAACTTTGGATGTATGCTTGAGCTGATTGTCCATTTGGAAGACCCATTTACGACCAAGCTTTAACTTCCTGACTGATGTCTTGAGATGTTGCTCTTTGGGCTAGGGGGCAGTATTTTGACATCTGGATGAAAAGTGTGCTCAAAGTAAACTGCCTGTTACTCAGGCCCAGAAGCTGGGATATGCATATAATTAGATGTGGATAAAAAACACTCTAAAGTTTCTAAAACTGTTAAAATGATGTCTGTGCGTATAACAGAACTGATATGGCAGGCAAAACCCTGAGGACAAACCATCCCCCCCCAAAAAACAATTCAGCCTACCACTGTATCCAATTGCTTTCATGTTTATTATGAGGCCAAAACCTCCCAGATTGCAGTTCCTAGGGCTTCCACTAGATGTCTTTAGAAAGAGTTTCAGGCTTGTTTTTGGAAAAATTAGCTAGAATTTGTCGTTTTTGTCGTTTTTCTAAGTGGCTCCCATTTTGCCTGTAGTGTTTTCATGCGCGTGGATGAGAGTGCGTTCTTTGTTGTTTATCTCCGGTAAAGACAATAACGATTCTCTGTCTTAAATTGTATATTTTATTTACATATTAGGGTAGCTTTGATTATAAACATTGTTTGACTTGTTTGGAGAAGTTTATTAGTAACGTTTGGGATTCATTTTGTATGCATTTTGGAGGAGGGAAACGGGTGGATTACTGACTGAAGCGCGCCAGCTAAACTGAGTTTTGGGGATATAAAGAAGGACATTATCGAACAAAAGATCTTCAAAAGGTAAGGTATTTATTATATCACTATTTCTGACTTTCGTTGCGCACCTGCCTTGTTGAAATATGTTTTTCATGCTTTTGTATGCGGGGCGCCATCCTCAGATAATCGTATAGTGGGCTTTCGCCGTAATGCCTTTTTGAAATCCGACACAGCGGCTGGATTAACAAGAAGTTAAGCTTTAATTTGATGTATAACTCTTTTATTTTCATGAATGTTAAATATTTATATTTGTGTAAAATGAATTTTTGCGCACTGCAATTTCACCGGATGTTGTTGAGGTGGGTGGCAAGGGGACTGCCTGCGCTAGAAAGGTTATGCTTGGGGTCATTGTCCATTTGGAAGACCCATTTGCAACCAAGTTTTAACTTCATGACTGATGTCTTGAGATGTTTGCCATGACATAATTTTCTGGAATCTTCCAAGCTGTTTAAAGGCACAGTCAATTTAGTGTATGTAAACTTCTGACCCACTGGAATTGTGATACAGTGAATTATAAGTGAAATCATCTGTAAACAACTGTTGGAAAAATGACTTGTGTCATGTACAAAGTAGATGTCCTAACCGACTTGCCAAAACCATAGTTTGTTAATTAACAAGACATTTGTGGACTGGTTGAAAAACGAGTTTTAATGACTCCAAAGTATATGTAAACTTCCAACTTCAACTGTATATATAAGTCAGAGGTTTACAAACACTTAGGTTGGAGTCATTAAAACATGTTTTCCCACAAATTTCTTGTTAACAAACTATAGTTTTGGCAAGCCGGTTAGGACATCTGCTTTATGCACAACACAAGTAATTTTTCCAATAATTGTTTACACACAGATTATTTCACTTATAATTCACTGTATCACAATTCCAGTGGGTCAGACGTTTACATACAATAAGTTGACTGTGCCTTTAAAAAGCTTTGAAAATTCCAGAAAATGACACCATGGCTTTAGTAGCTTCTGAAAGCCTAATTGACGTAATTTGAGTCAATTGGAGGCGTACCTGTGGATGTATTTCAAGGCTTACCTTCAAACTCAGTGCCTCTTTCCTTGACATCATGGGGAAATTAAAAGAAATCAGCCAAGACATCAGGAAAAAATTGTAGATCTCCACAAGTCTGGTTCATCCTTGGGAGCAATTTCCAAACGCCTGAAGGTACCACGTTCATCTGTACAAACAATAGTACGCAAGTATAAACACCATGGGGCCACGCAGCCATCTTACCGCTCAGGAAGGAGATGCGTTCTGTCTCCTAGAGGTGAACGTACTTTGGTGCAAAAAGTGTGAATCAATCCCAGAACAACAGTAAAGGACATTGTGAAGATGCTGGAGGAAACAGGTACAAAAGTATCTATAGCCACAGTAAAACGAGTCCTATATCGACATAACAAGGCCATTCAGCAAGGAAGAAGCCACTACGCTAAAACCAGCATAAAAAAGCCAGACTGTAAACTTCCGACTTCAACTGTGTGTGTAAAACAGCCGAGGTGATAGAGCAACGAACCTGGAATAAAAAAACTAAATGTGTATGGGTGGAGAGAGGGTTGGATTTACAGGATTACTCGCTCTGGATTGTCAGTACTGCATGTATTCTTTGCTATTGTGCCATGGCTGTGTCAGGGTCGATCGTGAGTTAAAATGATTTTCCCTTTATGGGTAGTGTGATGACGAAGACTTATTTTTACTTGCAGTCATTAGCGGCTGTTAGAATGCATGTTCCTTATTCCTTCTTGTTGGACTATAACAGGATATAAGAAGGACGACATGAAACACGTCTCTCTGCCGATAGGCAGCGTGCATGGAAATGGACAAAAGAACAGTTCTTGCGATGTTTATAGGTATTTTATCTCTTAATGTTTTCAAACAGTTGGATCCAATGAACTGACAAGACTGGGCTCACATGCTCATAGCCTTTGCTCGGACTTTCTTAATATAAGCATGAAACTATAATATTGTGCTCTTATTAATTATAATAATATTATTTATTAGTATTTTATTTTAGTGACTGTTCTCCATGCTATTTGGTTAGATCTCTTAGGTCTTAGTGACACCAGACCTAGATATGGGGGAGGTTTTAGTGGGTGGAATATTAAAGACAATTGGAGGTTTACACAGTTCCAGATACAGTATGCTTAACATGGCAAATATTATAGTACAGCTCTAAAGGGGAGGTTTTAGTGGGTGGAATATGAGAACAATTGGAGGTTTACACAGTTGCAGCTACAGTATGCTTAACAGGGCAAATATTATAGTACACCTATATGGACACTTAATCATCATGTCGCATTTTACAAATATAGATGAGGTTGGGTGGGAAAAGGACTGGGAGGGAGAAATGATTTTGTCATGGGCAAAGAAACTCAAAAGGAGTGATTATATTAATTAACAACAATTTTGATCTAATTGTGCAAAATGAAAACAGATCCTCAAGGAAGAAGGATCCTTTGAAATATGCTATTGGCCCAAAAAAGGATCTGGCTAATTAATCTATATGGGCCAAATAATGATGATCCACACTTCTAAAATATATATAATAATCTATTGAGCTCACAAGCAACGTATGAATTTATTATTATGGTGGGAGATGATAATGCGGTTTTAAGCACCTCAATGGATCGTGAAGGAAATCACCCTCAAGCACTGAAGGGGATCACAAAGATCATTGATACATTAGAACTAGTGGATATATTTAGATTGAAAAACCCTGCCCTAGTGAGATATACAGTTGGGCAAAAAAGTATTTAGTCAGCCACCAATTGTGCAAGTTCTCCAACTTAAAAAGATGAGAGAGGCCTGTAATTTTCATCATAGGTACACTTCAACTATGAAAGACAAAATGAGGGAAAAAAATCCAGAAAATCACATTGTCGGATTTTTTATTAATTTATTTGCAAATTATGGTGGAAAATAAGTATTTTACTATAGTAAAATAATAATTAAGTAATTAAGTACGATAGCACGTAGTGCACATAAAATAAGATGTTCATATGTTTCAAATAAAGATCTAAAGTTTAATGTGTTTCCATCACATTTTCAATTATACCGATAGTTTTGTCACAAAACTGTGCCTACTCTGGTCTTGGGAACTTGCGCTCTAGCCAACAACTCGCAGATACAGTGCAGGTAAACTAGTCTAGTTACATGATGAGATTATTATGGATAAGAGAGGATATTTTTATTTGTCAAATGGCAGTCCAACATCAATCATCATGTCACCAGAATAAGAGCCTTAATATTTTTTTTGGAAAGCAGCATCAAGCTCATCACCCTGTGAAGATCCTCATAACTTATTTGCCTTATAGCCTAATAAACTGCATGCTTTCCAAGTCGTAGCGGGAGGACCACACACCACATCATCGCACAACTTCAAGTTTATTTGATATAATGATTATTATGCTGAACAAAAATGAACCCATGTTTCATGACTTTAAATAAAAGATCCCAGAAATGTTGCATACGCACAAAAAGCTTATTGTTCTCAAATGTTGTGCACAAATTTGTTTACATTCCTGTTAGTGGGAATTGAACATGAACTCAGAGTGACATGAACTCAGATAGAGTTCAGTGTGTCAAATCGGAGGGCCTGTTCTCCGGACCTCTGGCAGTCTCTATGGGGGTATCACAGGGTTCAATTATCGGGCCGACTCTTTTCTCTGTATATATCAACGATGTCGCTCTTGCTGCGGGTGATTCCCTGATCCACCTCTACGCAGAGGACACCATTCTGTATACATCTGGTCCTTCTTTGGACACCTTGTTAACAAACCTCCAAACGAGCTTCAATGCCATATAACACTCCTTCCGTGGCCTCCAACTGCTCTTAAAAGCTAATAAAACTAAATGGATGCTTTTCAATCGATCGCTGCCCGCACCCGCCCGCCTGACTAGCATCAGTACTCTGGACGGTTCTGACTTAGAATATGTGGACAACTATACAGTGCCTTGCGAAAGTATTCGGCCCCCTTGAACTTTGCGACCGTTTGCCACATTTCAGGCTTCAAACATAAAGATATAAAACTGTATTTTTTTGTGAAGAATCAACAACAAGTGGGACACAATCATGAAGTGGAACGACATTTATTGGATATTCCAAACGTTTTTAACAAATCAAAAACTGAAAAATTGGGCGTGCAAAATTATTCAGCCCCTTTACTTTCAGTGCAGCAAACTCTCCAGAAGTTCAATGAGGATCTCTGAATGATCCAATGTTGACCTAAATGACTAATGATGATAAATACAATCCACCTGTGTGTAATCAAGTCTCCGTATAAATGCACTTGCACTGTGATAGTCTCAGAGGTCCGTTAAAAGCGCAGAGAGCATCATGAAGAACAAGGAACACACCAGGCAGGTCCGAGATACTGTTGTGAAGAAGTTTAAAGCCGGATTTGGATACAAAAAGATTTCCCAAGCTTTAAACATCCCAAGGAGCACTGTGCAAGCGATAATATTGAAATGGAAGGAGTATCAGACCACTGCAAATCTACCAAGACCTGGCCGTCCCTCTAAACTTTCAGCTCATACAAGGAGAAGACTGATCAGAGATGCAGCCAAGAGGCCCATGATCACTCTGGATGAACTGCAGAGATCTACAGCTGAGGTGGGACACTCTGTCCATAGGACAACAATCAGTCGTATATTGCACAAATCTGGCCTTTATGGAAGAGTGGCAAGAAGAAAGCCATTTCTTAAAGATATCCATAAAAAGTGTCGTTTAAAGCTTGCCACAAGCCACCTGGGAGACACACCAAACATGTGGAAGAAGGTGCTCTGGTCAGATGAAACCAAAATTGAACTTTTTGGCAACAATGCAAAACGTTATGTTTGGCGTAAAAGCAACACAGCTCATCACCCTGAACACATCATCCCCACCGTCAAACATGGTGGTGGCAGCATCATGGTTTGGGCCTGCTTTTCTTCAGCAGGGACAGGGAAGATGGTTAAAATTGATGGGAAGATGGATGGAGCCAAATACAGGACCATTCTGGAAGAAAACCTGATGGAGTCTGCAAAAGACCTGAGACTGGGACAGAGATTTGTCTTCCAACAAGACAATGATCCAAAACATAAAGCAAAATCTACAATGGAATGGTTCAAAAATAAACATATTTCGGTGTTAGAATGGCCAAGTCAAAGTCCAGACCTGAATCCAATCGAGAATCTGTGAAAAGAACTGAAAACTGCTGTTCACAAATGCTCTCCATCCAACCTCACTGAGCTCGAGCTGTTTTGCAAGGAGGAATGGGAAAAAATCTCAGTCTCTCGATGTGCAAAACCGATAGAGACATACCCCAAGCGACTTACAGCTGTAATCGCAGCAAAAGGTGGCGCTACAAAGTATTAACTTAAGGGGGCTGAATAATTTTGCACGCCCAATTTTTCAGTTTTTGATTTGTTAAAAAAGTTTGAAATATCCAGTAAATGTCGTTCCACTTCATGATTGTGTCCCACTTGTTGTTGATTCTTCACAAAAAAATACAGTTTTATATCTTTATGTTTGAAGCCTGAAACGTGGCAAAAGGTCGCAAAGTTCAAGGGGGCCGAATACTTTCGCAAGGCACTGTAAATACCCAGGTGTCTCCTTACAGACTCATATTAAACATCTCCAACCCAAAATTAAAATTAATTTCGCAAAAAAAGCCTCCTTCACTCATGCTGCCAAACTTACTCTCGTAAAACTGACTATCCTACCGATCCTCGACTTTGGCGATATAATTTACAGAATGGCCTCCAACACTCTACTCAGCAAGCTGGATGCAGTCTATCACAGTGCCATCTGTTTTGTCACCAAAGCCCCATATAGCACCCACCACTGCGACCTGTATGCTCTCGTCGGCTGGCCCTCGCTACATATTCATCGCCAGACCCACCGGCTCCAGGTCATCTATAAGTCTTTGCTAGCTAAAGCTCCGCCTTATCTCAGCTTATCTCAGCTTATCTCACCTTAACAACACCCACCCAAAGCACACGCTCCAGCAGGTATATTTCACTGGTCATCCCCAAAGCAAACACCTCCTTTGACACCTTTCTTTCCGGTTCTCTGCTGCCATTGACGAGAACAAATTGCAAAAATCGGTGAAGTTGGCGACATATCTCCCTCACTAACTTTAAGCATCAGCTGTCAGAGCAGCTGTACAGTACACAGCCCATCTGTAAATAGCCCATCCAATCAACCTACCTAATCCCCATATTGTTTTTATTTACTTTTCTTCTCTTTTGCACACCAATATTTCTACTTGCACATCATCATCTGCACATCTATCACTCCAGTGTTAATTTGCTCAATTTTAATTACTTCGCTACTATAGCCAATTTATTGCCTTACCTCCTTACGTCATTTGTACACACTGTATAGACTGTTTCTATTGTGTTATTGACTGTACGTTTGTTTATTTCATGTGTAACTCTCTGTTGTTGGTGTCGCACTGCTTTGCTTTATCTTGGCCAGGTCGCAGTTGTAAATGAGAACTTGTTCTCAACTGGCCTACCTGGTTAAATAAAGGTGAAATATATATTTTTTAATTCTCCCTATACCAAGATAATCAATCCACCTGACAGCATGTGGCATATCACGAAGCTGATTAAACAGCATGATCATTACACAGGTGCACCTTTTGCAGGGGACAATAAAAGACCACTTTTGTCACACAACACAATGCCAATGTTTTGAGGGAGTGTGCAACCGGCATGCTGACTGCAGGAATGTCCACCAGAGATGGTGGCAGAGAATTGAATGTTAATTTCTCCACCATAAACTGCCTCCAACGTCATTTTAGATAATTTTCAGTACCAGCCTCACAACCGCAAACCAAATGTATGGGGTCGTGTGGGGGCGAGAGGTTTACTGATGTCAACACTGTGAACAGAGTGCCCCATGGTGGCGATGGGGTTATGGTATGGGCAGGCAAAAGCTACGGACAACGAACACAATTGCCTTTTTTTAATGGCAATTTGAATGCACAGAGATACGTGACGAGATCCTGAGGCCCATTGTCGTGCCATTCATTCGCCGCTATATACCTTACGTTTCAGCATGATAATGCACGGCCCCATGTCACAAGGATCTGTAATTCGTGGAATTGTTGCATGTAGCACTTATATTATTTGTTCAGTATATACATTTTTGCGCATAAAGGTGTTTCCACCTTCATTTCTTCCATAATTAACTTTACAGACATAAAACGATCCCACCATGTCGAACAAACAAATTATCTGTTGGAATTTATCAAATTGTCCCGAAACTTCCTGTTTCCATCCCAGCTGTCGTGATTGTGTTTAATAAGGTAGGACTTTACTCACATAAAAATAATTTTTGTGGTTAGTGAAATGGATTCTCAAAGCAAACAAAGTTTGGAGTCAAATAAAGATCCTTTGAAGCTTAAACCAGTGGTGAAAGTCTGCTGGCTGTGACTGCAGCTCGAGCGCATTGACAAATGCAAACAAGAGACAACCCTCCACTCTAGTTTTTTACACCTTGTGATTTTTTCCCTCTGCCTGGCACCGTTTTAAACTGATAAAAGTTCAATAAAAAAAATATGATATAAAACTGTGAACGTAGATGGGGGAGGACAAAATGGCGAGGCGGAGAACGGGGGAGGCAGAAACTGCTGACAAAGGTAAACAAAGAGAATTTCGGGGACAGTGTGAAGCTAAGCAGCTCAGCCACAAGCGCTTCTGTCAGAGTTCCCCTCACACTGATAACAATTATAGTGACTGAACACCCTCATTATTTATTGAGAGGCGAGTACACAGGACTGATTGAAAACAAAAAAAGGAAAATAACAGCAAGAGCAACAGTAAAGGATCCACTATTTGAGGGCGAGAAAAATAAGAGATAAAAAGAGTATGGATTTGTAGTGATAGCGGTGATTTGACCAGGAGAACATTGATCAAGGGGTTGATAGAGAAGAGAACATCTTTGGGTTTGATTGAGGTTGCTTAAGAAATCAAAACCTTTAATAGGGGTTGATGAGGGAACCGGGTAGAAATATGAGAAGCATACCAATCAGCCCAAATTAGTAACAGGCACCCAAATTAAATCTGAGTGAAATTTGCATAATTGTGACACCATGACGCAATTAACCAAAAAAAGTATCCTTACCTGTCTTGAGCTGCTGGTGGCAATGTTGGCAGGAACTTCAAAGAATGAGGGAGAAAAGGGGAGAAAAAGAAATGATAAATCGAAATGAGACACTGAAATCACTGAAAGCCTGACAATGAATTGTTTATTTATTTTATTTAACCTTTAACTAGGCAAGTCAAACCATTTAGACTGGTTGTCAGAAATGTGCACCAAAGATATATATTGTCCCGAGGGATTTATAGTCACGACTCTAATCAGTATAGAGGAACCTGCCTAATGAAACATCATTGGGGCCCATCATAGCAGAAAGGTTAGTTACCAGGAGATTTAACAGACCCTCAGGAAGGAAGCTCTTTCCTGTGTGTGTCTGTGTTTGTTTCTGATAGTACGCAGTCTGTGTGCACCACCATTCATCTATGAAAGTTTGCAATTAGACCATGGGAAGCCTATATCCAATTTTAACTCTATCGATTCAAGGCAAAAGGGGGCCTTCACATGAGGATTCCAAATCAATACTGAGGATCAAAACAGCAGTTAGGAGAATATATTTCTATACTAGTCAATTCTACATTGGCTGGCTGCGTGTGTGTGTGTTGGGGCTTCTAACAGCTTCATATCTACATGCAATTACAAGATAGAGCTGAAGAGTCACATTTCCCGTATTGTGTAAAATAGCCTTCCGAGGCTCAAACACAGAGAGAGAGAGATAAAGAGAGAGGTGTTGATTAAGAAGCCGGAGCCCTAATCTGAGGATTAGGCCAGGACACAGAATATAGCCTTATGAATATACTACTGCCTAGCACAGGCCTGGGCAACTCCAGTCCTCAGGGGCCTGATTCGTGTCACACTTTTCCCCCAGTCCCAGTAAACAAACAAAGCTCCAATAATCACCAAATCATGAACTTCACTTACAAATGCAATTAGTCAGGTGTGTTTGCTAGGGATGGGGGGAAAGTGTAAGACCAATCAGGCCCCCGAGGACTGGAATTTCCCAGGCCTGGCTTATACTTTATATGTACTTAACACCTCTAAACATTTTCCACATCTGTGTTGTAGATTCCATATTATAAACAGTGGTTCGAGCTCGGAATGCTGATTGGCGTTGCGTTGTGCCTAAGAACATCCCTGGCTGCATACCACACCAACGCGTGCCTTATTGCTTACATTTTTTTGGAATATGTATTTTTAGAGTATGTGTATCTGTGGCAATAGAAACGCAACCTCGGCATTGCTAGTGACATCTTCTTACCAACTGAGCCACACAGGAGATTAATTTCATCAACCAGCCCACACATTATGTACACTGAGAAAGAGTCAATCGTTTCTACCTACAACTACTAAAGATTCATTCCTCAATTGAATAATGAGGAAATTTGCAAATTATGGTGCACCACGTTATTGTTTCATGTTAAAGACATGGCAGCTAATTGTAATGGAGCAAATGTATTGTAATATGGTGAATTATACAGAATTGTTGAGCCAAGATTCATGAAATACGAATTTGAGTACAAAAACGCTTGTTGAACAATTATATCATTCTATCCAATCTCAATGGCCTATCAGTAGGACAATATACCCTTACCGAGTTAACCAAATGCATTGTTTTCTAACCACATCTGGATCCATAATGAATTATTATGGGAATAAATATCACTGAATGACAGAAATATTGGAATAAAGTAGGCTAATGAAGGCAACAAATAGTTGCTTACTGGAACACCCAGTCATCCAATTGTTATAATATGATTTGAAGCAATAGCCTACCCGCGTGTGGTCAACTATTTCAGCACCGTTTCACACTGCTCGGAGACAAGCATGGGGACTGGTCTTGGTAAATCAATGAGATTATTATTTTCACTGAATCTCCAGTTGGGCCAGTCACGTTGTACAGCGCCAGTTTTGTTTTTCTTGGAAAAGAAACAATAATAATCAAATGAATGAAGCTACATTTCTTAAAATCAATCCCATATACTATGTTCTCACAAAAAGTTGTAAATTCTCCAGTAACTCTCAGATGGTCATTAGGGCATGGAAAATAAAAATAGGACATGGAAAACAAACATTTAAGTTTCTTATTGAAAACACCTGAAGTGCTCAGATAAGAAAGCCATTTTTTTTTATCCTTGTTACATTTCCAAGCAAGAAACAGAAAATTGTCACTCAAACAGAAGGGCGGGGACTAACAAAGAGTCACCAACAACAAACAAAACACGTGCAGTTCTAGGAGGGCTTCTGAAAGACACTCATGGGGGTGTCCACTAGCAACAACAACTAGGACCTAAAAGACACCCACATTAAGGGCCCAAGAGAAGGCAAACAAAATTAAAACTCACAAACTTAAAAGACAGGAAGCAAACCAAAAAATGTGGAGCAAAATGAAAACAGGGAAGAACCAATAAAGGAGAACCAACTTAAGGTGTTAACCCTCCACATCACTCAAACCAATTGAAGCACTGAGCCAGCCAATTTTAAATCTCACCTGTGCCGGCACAAGTGAAACACCTTCTGACATATGAGATGACAAGGCAGCACAGGTGTAACATATACTGACTAACGAGGTGACACCAATCGGTGTGCTCAACTTGCTAACGTCCAACCTCAAAATATAAATGGAAAAACCAAAGCTCGTATCACCTTCCCCCCTTAAGACAACAAATATAGCAAAGATTATAGCGAACACCACAGTAACGGAATTTGTGCTCGCTAGCTCTGCAAATTCAGATATTGTGGGAGCCAATATAAAACGAAAACATAAACTATATTAAACTATATTAAAATTGCAAGAGGTTTCAGCATACGTCGTGTAAATGGTGAACTCATATACAGCTGTAAATCCTTGTCACTGCAATCCTTCACATTTGCTTGCTGATTAGCTAGCTACCTGGTAGATCGAAGCCCATCTCATACTGTAAATAACCTGCACACTGTATGTGTCTGTGTGTACGTGTGTGTGTGTGTGTGTGTGTGTGTGTGTGTGTGTGTGTGTGTGTGTGTGTGTGTGTGTGTGTGTGTGTGTGTGTGTGTGTGTGTGTGTGTGTGTGTGTGTGTGTGTGTGTGTGTGTGTGTGTGTGTGTGTGTGTGTGTGTGTGTGTGTGTGTGTGTGTGTGTGTGTGTGTGTGTGTGTGTGTGTGTGTGTGTGTGTGTGTGTGTGTGTGTGTGTGTGTGTGTGTGTGTGTGTGTGTGTGTGTGTGTGTGTGTGTGTGTGTGTGTGTGTGTGTGTGTGTGTGTGTGTGTGTGTGTGTGTGTGTGTGTGTGTGTGTGTGTGTGTGTGTGTGTGTGTGTGTGTGTGTGTGTGTGTAGCCAGCCAGCCAGCAAGGTTGAAAAATGGCAGAAAAAAAGAGACGAGAGAATTTTTCAGTACACCAAAATGAAAAGTAAGAACCCTAGTAGCCTGATATCTCAAAGACTAGTTGATTAAATGTTCATAAGAAAGAAGTGAAATGCTAATGGGAATGTTTCATAATGATGTCATTAGGCAGAGCAGGCAACAGATGGCACACAGACAGCAGAGCTGGGAACAGACTGGCAGGGACAGACTGGCAGGGACAGGGAGTCTCAGGTAAGTTTGTTGAGTCTTTGTTTGACAACATTATGAAAGGTTCCCTCTTTTTTAGACTTGCAAAATAGGGACATAATTGGACAATGCCATGGATACCCCGACTCTCAACTTAAACTGGTGACTGAACCAACATTAGTTTAAGACAATGATATTGCTGTTGTGATTAATTGTGTCATTTTGGGTACCGGTAGTTAAGAATATGGCAAACACCTCATTTATTTTCTAGGAGACAGACTGAGTCAGTGAGGGTGGTGAAAGAGCCAGGGAGAGAGACTTCAGAGGACAGTGTCACAGCCACGGCAGGACCAGGTGTCAACCTTGTTGCAAGCAGCACCAGTATAGGGGACAGTGGCACAGCATTGTCCAGTTACCTCAGTGATGGCACAAAACCATATCAGCCACACCCACAATTTATGTTTCAAGAGAGATGGTTTGGCGATTTCCCCTGGCTACATTATAATCCATCAATAAAAGGAGTGTTGTGTTCACTGTAGCCAAGGGTTTTCAAGCCAGCCATCTTTTGGCCAAAGAGCGGATGCTGCCTTCATTGGTGCAGGATTTAGGAACTGGAGAAAAGCCATTGAGAAATTCACAGCACATCAAAACTGTCAAACCCACTGTCACTTTGTAACTGTAACAGCACACCAACAAATCCAATCAGTGCCCAGTTATCTAGAGCGTGGGGTAAACAGCAAGAGGACGCAAGGTGAAAATTGTAAGTTTGGTGCGGCACGTAGCAAGACAGGTACAAGCCTTTAGAGACCACACGGATGACAGTGGGAATTTATACCAGCTTTTGAAACTTAGGGCAGAAGAGGATAATCCCATTTTACTGAAGTGGTTATCAGAGCGTACCACAATGTACACAGGCCCCAAAGCACAGAATGAAATTCTGAACATCGTGGCCAATACAGTAATTCAAGGCATTGCAGCTGAGATGAGGTCTCCTCCGATTGTACAATTTTCAGTAATTGTTGATGGTACTCAAGATGTCTCTGGTGCTGAACAGGAGAGTGTCTGTCTGCGTTATGTTGACCATGACCGTGTCCCTCAGGAGGAGTTTATTGGGCTATACAGGGTGTCGGAGACAACAGGCGAGGGAATTGCGAAAATGGCAACTGATGTGTTGTTGAGGCTCAATTTTCCCATGTCTGGCTTATGTGGGCAGAGTTACGATGGTGCCTCAAACATGGCAGGAAAATACACAGAGGCAATTGTGAGGAGGCAGCAGGCATTAGCCCTCTAGGCTGCTCAGCCTCCCCACTGATCCGGGATTCCCTTTCTTGGGTCCATCAGTTAGGTGTCCTCTATGGCCAGTCAGGAAAGTTTAAGAGCATGTTTGAATCAATAGATGATAGGAGCAGGAAAACCTGCTTCAGTCTGCTTTCCACCAGACACTGGGAGATTAATTCACCTTTCAGCATGACAATAACCTAAAACACAAGGCCAAATTTACACTGGAGTTGCTTACCAAGAAGACAGTGAATGTTCCTGAGTGGCCGAGTTAGTTTTGGCTTAAATTTGCTTGAAAATCAACAACCAACTTGACAGAGCTTGAAGAATTTGAAAAGAATAATGGGGAAATTATTGTACAATCCAGGTTTGGAAAGCTCTTAGAGACTTACCCAGAAAGACTCACACCTGTAATCACTGCCAAATGTACTTACTCAGGGGGTTGAATAATTAGCTATTCAATATATATTAATGTTTTTTTTTGTGTTTTTTTACAAATGTTAGAATTTTTTAAAAGCTACAGGATATTTTATTTATTTATAGACTACTCAACCGCCAGTGACGTCACAGCTGTCATTGACATGTTGCGTGTATTTGTTTCTATTTTAATTATCAATTTCATCTTCATACTATCGCATAGCCCTCTCTCCACTTCATACTTGTCATCGTATAGCCTACTTTTGGAAAGTCTAAGGTAAGCATTGGTTTCTTTATACGTTTTAAGTAGAGGAGTAAAAATGTTCTGTCATGTCTGACATACGCTGGTAGCTTTGATTGACGGGTCCTTTTATGGGGATGTACTTGTGTGAGTTGGCTGATTCTCTCTATAGGCATATAGATTGTGGCTTTCATAAATGTAATTGTCTGCATAATTTTCAATCCCCCCATTTAAAAAATAAATGTCCTCTCACTGTCAACTGCATTTATTTTCAGCCAACGTAACATGTGGAAATATTTGTATGAACGTAACAAGATTCAACAACTGAGACATAAACTGAACAAGTTCCACAAACATGTAACTAACAGAAATGGAATAATGTGTCCATGAACAAAGGGGGGGGGGTCAAAGTCCAAAGTAACAGTCAGTATCTGGTGTGGCCACCAGCTGCATTAAGTACTGCAGTGCATCTCCTCCTCATGGACTGCACCAGATTTGGACCAGTTCTTGCAGTGAGATTTTACCCCACTCTTCCACCAACGCACCTTCAAGTTCCCGGACATTTCTGGGGGGAATGGCCCTAGCCCTCAGATCCAACAGGTCCCTGATGTGCTCAATGGGATTGAGATCCGAGCTCTTCGCTGCCCATGGCAGAATACTGACATTCCGGTCTTGCAGGAAATCACTGACAGAACAAGCAGTATGACTGGAGGCATTGTCCTGCTGAAGGGTCATGTCAGGATGAGCCTGCAGGAAGGGTACCACATGACGGAGGTCTTCCCTGTAACGCACAGCATTGAGATTGCCTGCAATGACAACAAGCTCAGTCCAATGATGCTGTGACACACCGACCCAGAACATGACAGACTTTCCACCTCTAAATCGATCCTGCTCCAAAGTACGATAAACGCAAATCCGACCATCACCCCTGGTGAGACAATTCCACGATTTGTCAATGAAGAGCACTTTTTGCCAGTCCTGTCTGGTCCAGCGACGGTGTGTTTGTGCCCATAGGTGACGTTGTTGCCAGTGATGTCTGGTGAGGACCTGCCTTACAACAGGCCTACAAGCCCTCAGTCCAGCCTCTCTCAGCCTATTGCGGAGTCTGAGTACTGATGAAGGGATTTTGCGTTCCAGGTGTAACTCGGGCAGTTGTTGTTGTCATCCTGTACCTGTCCCGCAGGTGTGATGTTCGGATGTACCGATCCTGTGCAGAGGTTGTTACAAGTGGTCTGCCACTGTGAGGACGATCAGCTGTCTGTCCTGTCTCCCTGTAGCGCTGTTTAAGGCATCTCACAGTACGGACATTGCAATGTATTGCCCTGGCCATATATGCAGTCCTCATGCCTCCTTGCAGCATGCCTAAGACACGTTCACCCAGATGAGCAGGGACCCTAGGTATCTTTCTTCAGTAGAAAAGCTACATAAGGACAGTACGAAAACAAATGATTCTGTCTCTTTGCAGCAACATCTGCAGAGCTGGGATGGTTGCTCCATTGTGTCCTCCTCCCAGAGCGCTAAGAACCTTGGCGTGATCCTGGACAACACCCTGTCGTTCTCAACTAACATCAAGGCGGTGGCCCGTTCCTGTAGGTTCACGCTCTACAACATCCGCAGAGTACGACCCTGCCTCACACAGGAAGCGGCGCAGGTCCTAATCCAGGCACTTGTCATCTCCCGTCTGGATTACTGCAACTCGCTGTTGGCTGGGCTCCCTGCCTGTGCCATTAAACCCCTACAACTCATCCAGAACGCCGCAGCCCGTCTGGTGTTCAACCTTCCCAAGTTCTCTCACGTCACCCCGCTCCTCCGCTCTCTCCACTGGCTTCCAGTTGAAGCTCGCATCCGCTACAAGACCATGGTGCTTGCCTACGGAGCTGTGAGGGGAACGGCACCTCAGTACCTCCAGGCTCTGATCAGGCCCTACACCCAAACAAGGGCACTGCGTTCATCCACCTCTGGCCTGCTCGCCTCCCTACCACTGAGGAAGTACAGTTCCCGCTCAGCCCAGTCACAACTGTTCGCTGCTCTGGCTCCCCAATGGTGGAACACACTCCCTCACGACGCCAGGACAGCGGAGTCAATCACCACCTTCCGGAGACACCTGAAACCCCACCTCTTTAAGGAATACCTAGGATAGGATAAAGTAATCCTTCTCACCCCCCTTAAAAGATTTAGATGCACTATTGTAAAGTGGCTGTTCCACTGGATGTCATAAGGTGAATGCACCAATTTGTAAGTCGCTCTGGATAAGAGCGTCTGCTAAATGACTTAAATGTAAAATGTAAATGTTGTATCCCCCATATATATAACATTATATTGGGTTGCAAGAATTTTGAATAATAATTTAAATTAAAAAATCTAAAGTTTCGAATCTGGCATTGTTTTGTGTATCAGTTCATAAACCATGTGCCATGGAATTGGTAAATCAAAAATCTCTTCTCAACTATTTTGAAATCTATATGGCAGAGCTGTAAATGTTTTGGTCCTTACATGAAACTGGTATGCTTTTTTATTTATCATAATTTCATTTTCAAATAACCGAAAGTGAGAGTTTGTAATCTGAATAAAGGGAAAAAGGCCATTCTTGAACATGGGGTGAGATATTCTTACTAATCTGCTAGAGAACCAGTTCAGATTTAAGTATAACTTTTGTATGACTGAAGCCTTTAGTGAGAGGTCTAATGCTTTAATATTTAATCATTTCTGCCCTCTGAAATTATATTAATTATATAAATAGGCCCATTTAATTTTGTCTGACTTGACGGTCCAAGTAAAAAGGTATATTTTTTGCTCATATAATTTAAAAAACAAGTCGCTAGGTGTAGGCAAGACCATAAGCAAATAGGTCAAATGTGATATAACTAAAGAGTTAATCAGGGTGATTTTTCCACAAACAAACAGGTATTTTCCTTTCCATGGTATCAAGATCTTATCTATTTTGGTAAACCTTGTATTAAAAAAATATTGCAGTGAGATCATTCCTTTCTTTCGGGATTATGACTACGAAGTATTTCCAATTCCCCATCAGACCATTTTATTGGTAAACTACACAGGAATGTAAAAGTTGTATTTTTTTAGTGATCCAATATGTACATTTGTCATAATTTGGTTGTAAATCCAAGTATCTATATCCTCTATGAGGCTGTGGAGGAATCCATATTGTGGATTTATAAGAAAATATGAATCATCAGCATACAATGACACCTTTATTTTTAAGCCTTGGATTTCTAGTCCCTTAATATTATTGTTGGATCTGATTTTAATATCTAACATTTCAATGGCCATAATAAATATATATGCCGATAGTGGACAACCTTGTTTTCCTCCTCTTGACAGTTTAATACTTTCTGAGAACTAGCCAATATTTACTATTTCACACCTAGGGTTACTATACATAACTTTAACTAATTGTATAAGATATTCTCCAAAATGTAAATATTCCAGGCATTATATATATATATATATATATAACTCCAGTCGTACTTTATCAAAGGCCTTTTCAAAGTCAGCTATATTTAATAGTGCTATATTGTTTCCAGTACTTGTATTATATTATCTCCAATGTATCGTCCATGTAAAAAAAACTGATTAGGGTGAATAATATCTGGAGGTACCTTTTCAATTCTATGCATTATGCTAGAATTGTTGCATCAACACTAAAGTGTAAGGGGCCTCCAATTTTTTTAATGGACTGGATCTTTATATTTAATCACTTGAGTCCTGTTTCAGTAATTCAAATCAGACCTTGTTGAGTATCTGATAACCTACCATTTTTATGAGAGTGGTTAAAACATGCTAATAACAGTCCTCCGAGTACATCAAAAAAGGTTTTGTAGACCTCAACTGGTATGCCATCCAGCCCTGGAGTTATTCCGGACTTACAGGCTTTAAATGCATCAAGAAGTTCCAACTCTGTAATGTAGCCTTCACATGAGACTTTCTGTACAGCTGTTAAATTTTACATTAATAATAGAAACAAATCCTTACAATTAACTTCAGTTAGTGGAGATGGAGACTGAAATGAAAACATATGCTTAAAATACTTTGCTTCCTCTTTCAAAATATTGTCTGGTGAATCATGGGTGACTCGTCATTTGTAACAATATAGGCCTATACGTCCATTCAGAAAGTTTCATAAAGTAGCCTGTCTGGACGCTCCTAGCATGATCTGATCTGGTAAAAGGCATATTTCCAGGAAATTACGCTACGTTATTTCTCCCCCCAAAAATGTAACCTTTATTAAACTAGGCAAGTCAGTTAATTAAGAACAAATTCATATTTTCAAAGACGGCCCAGGAACAGTGGGTTAACTGCCTTGTTCAGGGGCAGAACGACAGATTTTTACCTTGTCAGCTTGGGGGATTCGATCCAGCCGCTAGTCCAACGCTCTAACCACTAGGGTACCTGCCACCCATTACGTCATGCTCTCTTTGAAGAACATATGCCAATGCCACTGCCATCAAATGGCAGCAACAGTAGGGTTTGTGAAGTTATGCAAATATTTAGATTAAAGTGGGGGGAAAAACACATCGGACTTCGTGAGAATGGTTTTAGCGTCAAAATAGGATCCAGATTGAAAAATTGTATATACAGAAAAGTTAACAGACAAGGAGAAGGTGGACATACATCTTTATTTTGACTCTGTCATGCTGTGTCAATACGAAAATGTGACAAATTCTATCCAACCAGGCATTTCTTAATTTGTAAATTAATATTTATTATTAATAACCTGAATAATAATAATGAAATGGCATGATAATAACAAAGTGTAATGGCTGGTTTAAAATATGTTTTATTAAGAAGCATCCATGTAAACAAGTGTACAAACAGAATTTATTTTTTATTTTATTTTTTACATAGGGTCTTAAAAGCCTAAGACAACAGTAACACACATTTAAACAAAATGGACACATCAGAAACAATACAAAAAATAAATGAAAAGGGAAAGAAACCAGTTACGATGTGTAATGCAATAGCGAAATTGCACGTTTCTTTTGAGGCCGAGAGCCTGTGTTCAGTTGTGTCAATATGAAAATGTGACAATCCTCTCCTTTCTGACATTCCTTAATTTGTATACGAGACTAATATTTAGAGGTAATAAGGTAATAAAAATAATGAAATGCTACTGATAATAATGATGTGTAATGGTAATAGAGAAGCTGCAGAAATAAAGCCAACCTTTTAACAGTTATGTCATTGACCGTGTATATTGGCCTGGCCAATTACTGTAACCTCCAATTCCAAGACCACCACAGCCCTATAGCTGATACCACCTCATTCTTTCTGCGGACATCTTTGAATATTAATTCGGAACAGATTTTGAAAACGTGGTCGCATAAAAAAAACCGAGGGAGATTTTACCATAATTCTGTTACCAAACATTGCATCGGCACAGATCATCCAGTAAATGTGTTATTGTAAAATATACTGTGTAAATTGTTCAAAGTAGTCCTTGTGCATAGAGTTGTATGGGTTGTTAAACTTTGAAATCGATGATTTTTGTTTGGCATAGATTTTACAGTGAAATACCTGAGTCAAAGCATAATTCCATCACTGTTGAATTTCCCCTAAGTGACTTCAAGACTAGACCTAGCTGTTTCAAGATGACTAGAAAGGTGAGTGACTACAGTAACTCTGTACTGTTTTGGCATAGAGAATGTACAAACGCTTGCCGTGCGGACACACACACACAAAAAACTTGTTTGGCTTTAGTTATGGCCGCTGCATTTCTTTATTACCAGGCCGTATAGGAACATGGTTTTACTCGAGGGGGGCCTTCAGAACAGCTGATTAAAGGAACAATGTAGCACACAGTGCTGCCATATGGCTGAAATACACTGACACACACAGTCCTACAGTACAGCTGACACACACACACAGACCTACCCATAGAGATCCTATAATTCACTATCATACAATTCTATAGACCTACCACAGTACAGCTCAATCACACAGTAGCTACAGTACAACTGACACACTTAATTCCTACTGTGCGGGAGCAATTCATAACAGCTGACAGAGCTGAATGATGTCCATAGTGATGACTGCATTAGCTCCTCTTATAGTTAGATATAGTGGGTGGGCAGACCAGGACTTTAAAGGGATACTTCAGGATTTTGAAGCCCTTTATGTACTTTCCCCAGAGTCAGATGAACTTGTGGATACCATTTTTGTGTCTCTGTGTGCAGTTTGAAGGAAGTTGCTAACTAGCGTTGGTGCATAGACTAGAGGTCTATGGTAACTGCTAGCAGATACCATAGACTCCGTCATTGCGCTAACGCTAATTAACATTGGCTCACATAACTACCTCCATACAGGTTACAGGGACATAAAAATGGTATCCATGAGTTCATCTGACTCGTGGAAGTAGATACTGTAAAGGGCTTCATTGCCAAAATCCTTAAGTATCACTTTACCCACTGAAATTATCATAAACCTGACATGAATGGCCAAATAACAAAATGACGAAATGGCAAAATGATAGGTAAAACGTATCGTATCTGAGGACCATTTCATATGATTGTTAAGAGGATCTTAAAATTTTCTTTTTTAAATAAGGGTTTTTATATGGGTTTTTAATCTCCCTCAGCAGAGAGGAGGCCAATTTCACCTAAACCTTGTCTTGTGCCTGTTCACTGGCTTAGAGAGAAGGGGTGTTACAGTTGCATGTAAATTATTCTAAAGATAAACTACAAAAGTTCGGAGAGCGAAATCCCAATCTTGATTAATAGTTGAGATATGGGAAGCGGTCTAAAATCCACTTAATGATGGATTAATCAGAGTAAGTAACACAAACGATCTGGGTTCCACCAGAAAGACTCTGCAACATTCTCATCTGGTCTTCCAGGCTCTCAATCCTATCAGCTAGGATTAAAAATGCAACATTTGGCTCGAATCGCAGCTTCCTGTAGGGAAACATCCAAGTTCACTCCCCATTCTGCTACATCTGTCGCAACTTGCCATCTTTCATGGAGGTCCCTGGAGAAAGATAGGGAAAAGACAGCTTGGCGTGCGCTGCCTGCATATAATTAGGCTAGCCTTGCTGTTTTCACTTTCCCAATTCACTTGCAATGAGACAGATTGCTAAAATATCAAAGGGAATAGTGAGCTATGTACATGGTCTAACATGCTGACCAGACGTGTTGCACGCGCTGCAAAATAAAATAAAATGGACTTGGTTCTATTTGTGACGCTCGAAGCACTGCAAGTCCTGCCTCTCCCATCTCCTCATTGGTTTTTAGGAGCATATACCCACGTGGGTGATTGAAAGATGAACTGAGGTCCACTCTCCAGTTGGTTGCCAACCGCCATATCAAGTCCAAAGAAGAAGAAGCCTAAAGGAAGGAGGAGAGATTACTAGAAAGGAACTTGGTTGACGGTTTTATCTGTGGATTAATTGTCAGAGTAGAGGACCTTATGCCTTTCAGGTAAAATAACAACCCAATGTTTATATCTCAGAACAAATTAGCTAGCACCAGCAAGCTAGCTAGCTAAATTGCCATAAATGTTTAATGCTTTTTGACCTGTCCCCAAATTAATATAATTGTTTCCGAGTTCGTTTTGATATTTCAACCTGCGTGTCCTGATCACGTCTGGTGTGGGTGGACAAAATCAACTTGCGTGCGATGTGGTCAGTATGTGAGAGCGAGGGGAACTTTGTTTGAAAGCTTTTCATGTGTCACCACATTTCATGCATGCGTGACCTCCTGTGCCTCGAAGCCATCTCCTCTTACTGGTTGTGACGACAACATTTGTTCAGCCGGTTGCCCTTTCCTTTCCTTATTAGAACTGTTTATCTTTAACCCCCAGTGAGAGGACTTGGAAAAACCAACAAGGTAGGCCCTATTTCATGAAAATGTATTGATTTTGTGAGACCATCATGTCGTTCGTGGTTGGTAGCACGCACGCACACACACACACACACGCAAAGGTAAAAATATAGAATGAATCATGCTGCTGGTCAAGAAGATGAGCCTTGAACTACTCTGGCTCTAGGATGGAGGAAAGAGCAATGAGCTTTTATGGCAAAACACTGACGGTATCACATATCCAGTTGCTCCTCTGATTAAACTATCTTCCTCTTTCACCCTGACTCCCATCATAGGGAAATATTTTACTGTATTGTTATTCTAGTCTAATTCTGTGCATCAGGGTTGGAGTTCTTGTGATTATCAAATTCAGCGGTTGAAGTAATTGAATTACTGAATTGACAAATTCCAATAGAAAATAATTGTCCATTCTCAATTCATGACATGGATTTCAATTTACTGCCTGAATTGATATTGTAGTTGACCCTTACTCTGATACGCATCATATTGTACTGTATATAAACATGCATTATACAGTCACCAATGACATGATGAGAGCTGATTTCTGAGCACTATCCACACACAGGTCTTTAGCACTCAAGGTTTCAGGGCTAAAACCTTCAGCCATAATATAGTCCCACGCTACATGCATTGTTTAGTTGAATGTTTAAGAACGTTCAGGGTTTTCTATTCATATAAAATTGGACACTGAATGATAGGGGTTTGAGACACAGCAGTTAACAAAACAATAGAGTGAAGTGTCGATTAGTTCCCCTCTCACTTAATTAAACACCCACATGTACAACTATACACACCGAGTGCTGCCCCCTTCCAATACAACTGTTGGGTTTTCAAATCCAAACAAGGAGAGTTCTCCACCCCCCCCCCCCAGGGTTTTATTTGTTGTTGAACCAATCAAAGCTCAAACCAATTTCTGTGTGAATATTGCGCCAACAAATGGACTCCAGACCAGTGTACCACGTGAGTCCGGTCAGCCAGGCTATGCATCCACAGATCTGCTTGAACCACAGCAAGGCAATGATCTGTCTATACAATAGAAAGTAGGTAGGAGACGGAACAGCTCATAGGAGCAGGAACCATATGCTATTTATGTAGCGTGAGGCAGCTTGATGTACAAGTATATCCCCTGGACAGGATGCTAGTCTATCGCAGGACCTTACCTCGGCCAATCTATCTGCTGAGTGCCAAGCAGAGACGCATCGGTCCCATTTTTTACAGTCTTTGGTATGACTCGGCCAGGGATCGAACTCCCAATCTTTCAATCTCAGGATGGACACTAAAGACAAGGCCAGCGCGTTGGTTGCCCATACAATAGGCTAGTCTATAAACCTTTGGTATTACAGATGAATTCATGTAACATCTATTCCATTCACTTATGCCATTCAACAATTACATTAATGTTCATGAGGCTGTTAGTTACAACAATCTGTAACCACTATGGTGAATAATGAAAAGCAGACCTGAGTTCAAATCCTAAATGATTAAACGCCCACAAGAACAGAAATTCCGAAATTCACTTTTTTTTTTTTTTCTTAGCCTACCCATGATGTTACACAAGGATAAGTCAATAAGTCATTGTTTTAGTCAAAGTATGATATATTGAGCTTGAAGTGGGAAATCCTAAGGGGTAACTTCTGATCTTTTTCATGACAATGCCATGCGTTTCCCCTATGATATGACATGCAACTACTTTAGAGTCTACGTTTCTTTTCAGGGCTGGGTTTTATTTGAATGTTGCCACCCACCAGCATGGCATTATTTATTAATCATAAACACCTACAAAGTACTTCCATCTTCACAAGTCGCAACTGAGCGGAGCAATATAATAGATCATCTTTGGCTGAGCCAAACAGCTTGTCGCCGTAGTCTACGCTTGGCTGCCTGAGCCATGGAGCAAATGAAAGTATGGGGTGTGTTTTAGCACCTCCACTTTTTTTTTACCAGCAAATTATAAATCATCCTTTGGATCATTTGTCAAGTTTCAGTTTTTTGGGAGATAGAAATCACCACAGCGTTCCCACGCCCAATTTGTGAATATGTATTAGCAGCCTGCGTCATTCTTCAGAGGTAGAGAACCTAAAAACTACAATTTACACTCTAGGACAGAAGTTATGCTGAAATAGGGGCGACATTGCACTCTGGTGGGGGCCTTTAAATAATTTCAAACGCTTTAGCTGTGCCTGATTGAGCCTGCCTCTTCCAATGAGCCTGCCTGTTCCAATGGAACCAATAGAAAAGTCCCAAAAGAGCAAACACTGCCCACCTGACAAACACTCGAGGGCGGTTTCCCGGACATAGATTATGCCTATTCCTGGACTAAAAAGCAAGCTCGATAGAGAATCTCCATTGAAAGCACTTTTTAGTCCAGTACTATGCTTAATCTGTGTCCAGGAAACCTCCCCTCAAATTACACTAGATATACAAAAGTATGTGGACACCTCTTCAAATGAGTCGATTTGGCTATTTCAGCTACACCCGTTGCTGACATGTATAAAATCGAGTAGACAGCCATGCAATCTCTATAGACAAACATTGGCAGTAGAATGGCCTAACTGAAGAGTTCAGTGACTTTCAACATTGCACTGTCATAGCATGCCACCTTTCCAACAAGTCAGATAGTCAAATCTCTGCCCTGCTAGAGCTGCCCTGGTCCAATCTAAGTGCTGTTATTGTGAAGTGGAAAAGTCTAGGAGCAACAGCAGCGCAGCTGCGAAGTGGTAGGCCACACAACCTCACAGAACGAGACCGCCAAGTACTGAAACACGTAAAAATCATCTGTCCTCGGTTGCAACACCAACTACCTAGTTCCAAACTGTAAAGTTTGGTGGAGAAGCAATTAATGGTCCGGGGCTGTTTTTCATGGTTCGGGCTAATCCCCTTAGTTTTAGTGAAGGGAAATCTTAACGCTACAGCATACAATGACATTATTGACAATTCTGTGTCTCCAACTTTATGGCAACAGTTTGGGGAAGGCCATTTCCTGTTTCAGCATGACAATGCACCCGTGCACAAAGCAAGGTCCATACAGAAATCATTTCTCGAGATCGGTGTGGAAGAACTTGACTGGCCTGCACAGAGCCCTGACCTCAACCCAATCGAACACCTTTGGGATGAATTGGAACGCCGACTGCGAGCCAGGCCTAATCACCCAACATCAGTGCCGACCTTACTAATGGTCTTGTGGCTAAATGGAAGCAAGTCCCAGCAGCAATGTTCCAACATCTAGTGGAAAGCCTTCCCAGAAGAGTGGAAGCTGTTATAGCAGCAAAGGGGGGACCAACCTAATATTAATGCCCATGATTTTCAAATGAGATGTTGGATGAGCAGGTGTCCACATACTTTTGGTCATGTAGTGTATTATAAAGAACTAAAATAGTCTTTGAGCTAGAGGTCGACCGATTAATCGGCATGGCCGATTAAATAGAGCCGATTTCACGTTTTCATACCAATCAGTAATCGGCATTTTTGGAAGCCGATTATGGCCGATTACATTGCACTCCACAAGGAGACAGAGTGGCAGGCTGACCAATTGTTACACGAGTGCAGCAGGAAGCCAAGGTATGTTGCTAGCTAGCATTAAACTTTTCTTATAAAAAGCAATCAATCTTAACATAATCACTAGTTAAACTAGTAATATCAACCATGTGTAGTTATCTAACTTATATGCATTGCATATAATCAATGCGGTGCATGTTAATTTATCATCGAATCACAGCCTACTCGTCAAACGGGTGATGATTTAACAAGCGCATTCGCGAAAAAAGCACTGTCGTTGCACCAATGTGTGCCTAACCATAAACATCAATGCCTTTCTTAAAATCAATACACAAGGATTTTTTCATTTTTTAAACTGAATATTTCGTTAATATTGCCTGCTAACATGAATTTATTTTAACTAGGGAATTTGTGTCACTTCTCTTGCGTTCTGTGAAAGCAGAGTCAAGGTATATGCAGAAGATTGGGCGGCCTGGCTTGTTGCGAACTGTGTGAAGACCATTTCTTCTTAACAAAGACCGCAATTAATTTGCCAGAATTTTACATAATTATGACATAACATTGGAAGGTTGTGCAATGTAACAGCACTATTTAGACTTAGGGATGCCACCCGTTAGATAAAATACAGAAAGGTTCCGTATTTCACTGAAATAATAAACATTTTGTTTTCGAAATTATAGTTTCCGGATTTGACCATATTAATGACCTAAGGCTCGTATTTCTGTGTGATTATTTTATTATAATTAAGTCTATGACTTAATATTTGATAAAGCAGTCTGAGCGGTGGTAGGCAGCAGCAGGCTCGTAAGCATTCATTCAAACAGCACTTTCCTGTGTTTGCCAGCAGCTCCTTGCTGTGCTTCAAGCATTGAGCTGTTTATGACTTCACGCCTATCAAATCCTGAGATTAGACTGGCAATACTATACATTTACATTACATTTAAGTCATTTAGCAGACGCTCTTATCCAGAGCGACTTACAAATAGTGCCTATAAGAACATCCAATAGTCAAAGGTATATGAAATACAAATGGTATAGGGAGAAATAGTCCTATAATAACTACAACCTAAAACTTCTTAATTGGGAATATTGAAGATTCATGTTAAAAGGAACCACCAGCTATCATATGTTCTCATGTTCTGAGCAAGGAACTTAAACGTTAGCTTTTTTACATGGCACATATTGCACTTTTACTTTCTTCTCCAACACTGTGTCTTTGCATTATTTAAACCAAATTGAACATGTTTCATTTACTTGAGACTAAATAGATTTTATTCATGCATTATATTAAGTTAAAATAAAAGTGTTCATTCAGTATTGTTGTAATTGTTATTATTACACATACATATTTATTTAAAAAACTAAAATAAGAATTTAAAAAAATAATAATAAATCGGCCGATTAATCGGTATTGGCTTTTTTGTTCCTCCAATAATCGGTATCGGTGTTGAAAAATCATAATCGGTCGACCTCTAAT
Source organism: Oncorhynchus keta (assembly GCF_023373465.1). Taxonomy (NCBI): domain Eukaryota; kingdom Metazoa; phylum Chordata; class Actinopteri; order Salmoniformes; family Salmonidae; genus Oncorhynchus; species Oncorhynchus keta. The sequence goes on from NC_068438.1 coordinate 2,121,009, forward strand.
TTGAACCCAGGTTTGCTGAATAACAGAGAGAAAAACATTATTTTCCATACGTTATAAGTTCTTATTTAACATTTAGTCAGGATCATTGAAATTGATCATTATTAATACTTAAAATGTAACCTTTATTTAACTAGGCAAGTCAGTCAAGAACAAATTCTTATTTACAATTGCATCCTACCCCGGCCAAACCCTAACAACGCTGGGCCAATTGTGAACCGCCCTATGGGACTCCCAATCACATCCGGTTGTGAAACAGCCTGGATTCGAACCATTATTGTCTGTAGTGACGCCTCGAGCACTGACACGGAACCCAAACCGGCTGCGCGCGTGCGCTATTGTGCATAAATTGATTTTGTCCCCCTACACCAAAAGTGATCACGACACAGGTTAAAATATCAAAACCAATTACATTAATTTAGGGACAGGTCGAAAAGCATTAAATATGTATGGCAATTTAGCTAGTTAGCTTGCACTTGCTAGCTAATTTGTCCTATTTAGCTAGCTTGCTGTTGCTCGCTAATTTGTCCTGGGATATAAACATTGAGTTGTTATTTTAACTGAAATGCACAAGGTCCTCTACTCAGACAATTAATCCACACATAAAACGGCCAACCGAATCGTTTCTTGTCATCTCTCCTCCTTCCAGGCTTTTTCATCTTTGAACTTATATGGTGATTGGCATCTAAACTTTCAAAGTATTACCACGACTACCGGCAAAACAGTTTGTCTTTCAATCACCCACATGGGTATAACCAATGAGGAGATGGCACGTGGGTACCTGCTTCTATAAACCAATGAGGAGATGGGAGAGGCAGGACACACGCCAGCAGTGTGGGTGCAATAATTGAATAACATAGATTTCAAAATGTATTTTGCGATGCCTTGTCCAGTCTGGTCAGCATGTGAGATGCAGTGCCTTTAGACCGCTGCGCCACTCGGGAGACCTTATTCTTATGACAAGTCTTATGATTCATAACCACATCATAATGCATTATGCCTGGCTGCAGTCTTTAGGTATAGTTAATATGTTACCTGAATTAATGCAATAGCGCGCTATTTTAAAGTTAGCCACTGAGCTGCTGTCGCACACAATTCATCGCGTTGAGTTATTGGGTGAAGTTATCAAAGAATACAACGAGATACAATTGCAAAAGTATTTCTCAGAGAACGAAGGCTTACAACTCTCACACCCACAAGCTGCGCGTGCAGCAACCTGCAAAACACTGGGGCATATTCATTTCGGAAACCGTTTACCGTATAAGAACTAAACGGAAACAGAGCCAAAACGAACGTTTCTATTGGACAAATCATTCGGTCTCTCCACGTTTCCTTTGGTTCCGTTTAAGAAACGTTTTGCAACATTATTCGGCGTAATGAAAATGCCACTGGTCAAGAAGTTTAAACTATACTCAAAATACAGTCGCTAAGCTTCCACAGAGTCTTATAGAGGTTATATCCTAGTAAAAACATGCGTTTAGGCAATTCACAAAGAACTAAAGACACAATGTAACACAAACGGTCGTGAACGAATGTGCAGCCAATCCAATTAGGAGTTTCTAACCAGATGCAAATATTTGCAATGTCCAGTCATCTCTAGGCTAGCTACATGGCTAGCTAAAGTTAACTCTTCCAATGTGCAACACGGCTTCCCAACAACGCATATTCTTAGCTTGCTCTACTCCCTGCTTAAAGCAGCCACATAAAGCACGAGTAAAATGCGCATAGCTTCAAATAGAACCGTAAGTCAACCAATACTTACCGAACGACAGAAAAAGTAAATAAAAAGCAACGGTGTGTACGACATCTGGCTTTCCGGGGATCATCGTGCGAGACAGAGAGAGATACTGACAGCCTCTGGTGTGGCTTTGACAGTGTTTGGAATGGAATGCTTTTTTTGTGCACAATTTTTAGGACAAGAGAAAGGAGATTTTGGCATGTTCACCGCCACTAATGTGGCTCAGGCGCGCTCTTGTGGCCAAATGCTGCACTGTTAAAAGTCGTGCTTACAAGGCTACAATAACACACCCCGTGTCTTTCCTGGTTGGCTCAATTGTACTTATCAAATAAAAAATCATTCACACAGCATTTTGCAGTTATCCTATCTTTATTTGTCTATATTTAACCAGCCTGCACAAATAGCTTTGCAACGTAGGCTAAACAAACTTGCTTTATTAGGCCTATGTTATTATAACATTCTATACAATAGATTTCGGTAGCTACAGTCATTACGTCTACCGTAAAGGATAATCATTGAATCAATTTGAAATATTTAGGCTTCAATCAGATTCCCAGCAAACATGACCCCATTAACAAGCTAGCCTACATTTTAGTCATTTATAGCAGACACTCTTATCAGAAACAACTTACAGATCCCACGTGTGCATCGCATTTACAACCCTGTCATGGCGAGCACCGCTACTCGACCCACTGAGCCACACAGGACTACACCACCCCAACACAGGCCAGACTCACCAAGCCCAGCTATAGGAAGGGCTCATTTCAATATGTGGGAGCTTGGTTTGCACAGTTTTTTTGTTCAACCATTACTAGGATTATTTTTGTTCTATCTTATACACTGCCAATGATGAGGTCTTTAAAAAACACTTATGAGAAACTTAGTCGTCATGAAATTGTATTTAAAGCGTAGCCTCACACAACCCAACTCTGAAATATGGTCCCTGTTTTCTTTCTCCCTACTTTTTATGCATGAGATGTTAACTGTAATGAGATTTCCTAATACTGTTGGAATGAGACTATCAGGACTTTTGTAATTAGTTAATTGTTTATTTGATGTTGTGTTTAGGCCTAGTACTCACCCCTCCAAAAATTAACAGAATGTATTTTTAAAAATGGAGGAGATTTCAGCTGCAGTCTACATGTTTTTGAGTTACTATCTGCATTACTTTCCTCCCTACTGTGCTGTTGTATCATTTAGATCCAAAAACATACTTGTGGGTAGCAGCCACAAATCTGGTAATAATTTTGGCTATTGACACATTTACAATGTGGTTCTCTGCTGGACACACAAACACAGGTCTAAATCAGTCACTGATTAGAAGACAAGAATGAAAACCAGATGTGTTTTGGCCCTCGAGGACCGTATTGAATAGCCCTGATCTAGATTAATTGTTCAGGTCCCAATGATAATGAAGGTTACATGCTGTGAACTCGTCTATATATTCTTTAGAGGCCTTGAAAGTGATTGTACTATAGAATGCTTTAACCAATCACCTGTTTTCGTGTTGTTTGTAATGGGACAAAACATATTGAAATTATTAACACAGTGAAATATATTTATTTCTGCACGTTTAATGCCGGTCTCAACTGCCTCCGACTGATCAATGACACCACAGCAGGTATCATGGGAAATTGATCCTTCTCCTCTGGCAAAGTGCTCAATTAATTATACTGTACAAGGAACCATTAATATTCCTCTGTCTTCTGTCTCCCTCTAGTTGCTTTGAATTATGGCATATACTGTACAAAGAGGACCTCCCATCAGCCAATGTAAAATCCAAGATAGTGGTCTTTGTTGTCGTTGGACATTCAGCTCTCCAACTGTCTGCCTGTGCATTCAGCAGGGCAAGTTAAAGGTATGGACAAGTCAAGTGAAACATGGCTTTAGCCAGGTAAGGTATGCTAATATGTCTAACTTAAACTCCTAACTGTGCTAGCCTATCTGTACACACTATATAACATAACATCTGATGTAAAATCAATGGAAGTGATGATGGCATGCGGTACCAGTTTTATTTTTTTAACGTAAAACCAAATAATTGTGTTGATTTGCCCTTATTTTACAGGTACCGCATAACTCCGCCACTTATATATATTTTTAAATAGTGGTGGCACTTATTTTACCAGATAAATTGACTGAGAACATAGTTTCATTTACAGCAACAACCTGGGGAATAGTTACAGGGATGAATGAGCCAACTGGAGACTGGGATGATTAGCTGATCATGACAGTATGAGGGCCAGATTGGTAATTTAGCCAGGACACAAGAGTTAACACCCCTACTCTTATGATACTGTAAGTGCCGTGGAATCTTTAATTGACCACAGAGAGTCAGGACACCCGTTTAACATTCCATCCAAAAGAGAGCACCCTACACAGGGCAATGTCCCTAATCACTGCCCTGGGGCATTGGAATATTTATTTTAGATCAGAAGAAAGAGTGCCACCTACTGGCCCTCCAACACCACATCCAGGAGCATCTGGTGTCCCATCCAGGGACCGCAGGGTGGTTTGCTGCTGGCCAAAGTTAGCTGAAGTTTGTATTGACCTATTAAAGAAAACCGAACCATGGATTACAGTTTCTCCTGGTCTATAAACTACTTTCAGGGTGAGGACCGATCTAACATTAAGTTGTAAAATACTGAACTTCCCTTTCAAGGAAAACATGTTTGTTAATTTCTGTGAAGCATTGTAACACTAACTGTATTTTTATCCACAGCTTTTCCCCCTTACCTGGGAGGCAGATACTGACTGGTTGCTGGAAGAGCATTTCTGTGCAGAGTTCACACTACCAAGATTTGAATCAAGTTCAACTACCACCAAGCATGTACATGTAGCTCACTACCTCCCAACACTGTTGATGAGCAGCATTTCAACAGACTTCCTTCTAAACATGGAGTGATTTATGGATGATGTGGATGTCTGTGGGAAGATGAACAAGATAGTGTTTTGAAAGCGAAAAGGATACTTTTTAAAATTTAAGTTAATAAAGTATTATTTAAGGTAATTTCACCAAATTTCACTCTGTAGCAAAACATTTTCACCTGTTTTGTGCCAACTGAACATGTCCACACTGTGTCTCCACAGTCAAGACTTGATGAACAGGTGTGGCCATGGCAACACAGTCTCTAAAACTCACCATGAGGTCATGTTTAGTAGGCACAAAATGGGAGAAAAGGGACTGAAATGGAGTGACACAGAAAAGTGTCCTACTGAACATGACCCAGGGTCCTGACCCTTTTTGGAATGACTCTGCGCTATTGGCTGATGAACAGGGCCAAGTTCGAGGAGCTGTATCCTGAGCGTGTGTTCCTCTGGTGGCAGTGATGGAGAAGGTCCAGTTCCAGCTCGAAGACATCTTCGGAGGAACCACACACGTAAATCCCCTCCATGAAAACACAGCAAGTTCTTCAAAAGGGAAGTCAGCGCTACATTCAACGCAGAAGAGGCAGACGCTAATGTATACTGTTTCTAGTTGGTGTGACACCCTCTCTTTTAAGACAACATAATTGCATGTAGTACACAGCATATTTGTTCATACAATTCGTGTTTCTCAAAAGGGATTTCGGTGCTCCCCAGCCATTTCACATAAGGGCTTACTGATTAGTTGAATCATGTGTGCTAGAATTGGAATCAAAAACATACAGTGCCTTCAGAAAGTATTCACGTCCCTTGACTTTTTCTAAAAAATAAAAATCTGATTGTTGATCATTACTAACAGGCCCGGGTCTAGCCTTTTGGGGTCCCTAAGCGAGATTTGGTTGGGGGGCCCACCACCTCGCTGCAAAACATTTTAGTGGCCCCCCTCTTAAAGTTCAGTTCTTGCATTTCTACATATTTTGCCATGGGGCGGAGAGAAAAGGTTGCAATTTTATGAAACATTTCATACATTTCTACTCATTTTGCAATACTGTCATGTATTCTTCCTCTCCGGCTCTCGAGGTCATTAGAGTGCTTACACACACCAATCACCATCGTTACGTGCATCAGCGCCTCATCAGACTCACCTGGACTCAATCACCTCAACCACTCCCTTTGGTTCTTTTCTTTGGCTACTTGTGTTTCATGTTTTGTTCCTTGTGATATTTATTATTGAAAGTCACTCCCTGAACTTGCTTCCCGACTCCCAGCGTACATGTTACAGAATAATGCCTCACCAAGGGGGAGCATCAGGGAGGTTTTTGTGAGTGTAGGTGACGTCGGATCCGGGTGCCGCTACCAGAGCAACCAGGGATGCCTCAGTTGGCTCGGCAGGCTCCTATGTCTCAGCCGGCTCGGCAGGCTCCCACGCCTCAGCTGGCTCGTCAGGCTCCCACGCCTCAGGCGGCTTGTACGGCTCCCATGCATCAGGTGGCTCAATAGGTTTACAAGACCTGGTTGCCCCGTCAAGCGTCCGTTGCCGAGTCTACCGAGGATGCCTCAGCTGGTTTGTCAGGTTCACAAGACTCGTTTGGCTCGGCAGGCTCCTACGCCTTTGGCAGGCTGGTCAGGTTCCCGCGCCTCAGCAGAAGCCATTTTGCCATGGTGTGGAGAGATTCCATTTTTATATGAGATGGCGCAAGAGTTGATGGTTGCTGTTTTGTGCTATTGTGTGTGTTCTTTTTGCGTTATTTGTAACTTATTTTGTACGTAATGTTTCTGCCACCCGAAAATAGCATCTGGATATCAGCACAGTGATTACTCACCTCGTACTGGACAAAGATCTTTTCCTTAACGAGTCGGATGCAAAGGATTTACTTCAGACACCAGACAAGGCCCAAATCCCCGTCATTCGCATGAAGAAGAGACGGAGATATCGGGGACGTAGGTCAGTGTGCCTTGTAAGTATCCGACGGCGAGTGGGTAATCCACCTCTACCATCAATCCTATTAGCCAAAGTGCAATCTGTCACGTATACGCCCTCTCCGGCCTCTAGGTCATCAGGCTGCTGATTATCCCGCACACCTGTCACCATCGTCTCGTGCACCTGCGCCTCATGACACTCACCTGGACTCCATCACCTCCTTGATTATCTTCCCTATATCTGTCAGATTGCCAGGCTTCCCTGCCTTAGCCGGCTCGTCAGGCTCTCATGCCTCAGCCGGATCACCATGCTCCCCTGCCTCACCCGGCTCGTCGGGCTTTCATGCCTCCGCCGGATCGCCAGGCTTCCCGGCTTCCACCAGCTTGTCACGTTCTCATGCCTCAGCCGGATCGCCAGGCTCCCCTGCCTCAACCAATCTGTCAGGTTCCCGCATCCCAACTGACTAAACAGGTTCCCATGCTTCAGCTGGCGTGACAGGTTATTGCGCATCAGCAGGGCTGACGAGTCTGCTCCTGATCCCCGGGTTCATAACATTTGACGGCGTCCTGCGGCTAGAGCCGCGCGTTGGGGAGGGGGTACTGTCACGTGTACTCCCTTTCCAGCCTCTAGATCATCAGGCTGCTGTTTGTCCCGCACACCTGTCACCATCGTCTTGCGCACCTGTGCCTCATGACACTCACCTGGACTCCATCATCTCCTTGATTATCTTCCCTATATCTGTCACTCTCCTTGGTTCTTTCCTCAGGTGTCATTGACTCTGTTTTCATGTCGGTGCGTTGTTTGTGTTCCTTGTTTCTTTTATTTCTTAAAACACACTCCCCGAACTTGCTTCCTGACTCTCAGCACACTTATTACAGAATAACACCTCACCTAAGGGAAGCATCATTGTTTCTTTTATATATTAAAACAGTCACTCCCTGAACTTGCTTCCCGACTCTCAGCGCACTCGTTACACAATCATTGGATAATAAAATGGATGAGCTACTATCAAGACTATCCTACCAACAGGATATTAAAAACGGTAATATCTTATGTTTCACCGAGTCGTGGCTGAACAACGACATAGATAACATACAACTGGCTGGGTTTTTTGTGCATCGGCAAGATAGAACAGCTGCCTCCGGTAAGACAAGGGGTGGCAGTCTGTGTCTGTTTGTAAATAACAGCTGGTGCACAAAATCTAATAATAAGGAAGTCTCAAGGTTTTGCTCGCCTGAGGTAGAGTATCTCATGATAAGCTGTAGACCACACTATTTACCAAGAGAGTTTTCATCTATATTTTACATAGCTGTCTATTTACCACCACAAATTGATGCTGGCAGTAAGACTGCACTCATCGAGCTGTAGAAGGCCATAAGCAAACGAGAAAATGCTCATCCAGAGGCGGCGCTCCTAGTGGCCGGGGACTTTAAACTTAAATCCGTTTTACCTCATTTCTACCAGCATGTTACATGTGCAACCAGAGGAGAGAAAAAAAAACTAGACTACCTTTACTCCACATACAGAGACGCATACAACGCTCTCCCTCTGTGCACCAGAAGAGGAAAGAACTGATCCCAGCCATGAAAGCTGCCAGAGCGTGTGGAGAAATTGCTTACATCCGCTACGACAGGTTCATTGTCCACCCTCCCTTCCAGAACCCCCCGGAAGGGATGAGAGAGCCAAGCCTATCGGTTCGTAGCCTCAACCCCGCAGCACACACACACACCAATTGATTAATGGACTAATGAATGTATGTTTTTTTTCTCTTGCTTTGTCTGCTCTTTTCAATATTATGTCTATCTCTGATAAGCTACACAGGAAAGGGCTGAAAATTGCCCATATTAATATGTAACATCAGATAACATTCAAATACAATATTAGCCATTTCTGAGACTCACTTAGATAATTAATTTGATGATACATCAGTAGCAGTGCAAGGATATAACATTTATAGAAGAGACAGAAATGCTTATGGGGAGGGGGGGGTGCTGTATATATTCAGAGCCATATCCTTGTAATTCTTAGAGAAGATCTTATGTCAAGTGTTATTGAAGTGTTGTGGTTGCAGGTTAACTTGGCACATCTAAAGCCTTTTCTTTTGGGGTGTTGCTATAGGCCACCAAGTGCTAACAGTCAGTAACTAAATAATATGTGTGAAATGCTTGATAGTATATGTGATGTAAACAGAGAGGTCTGCTTTCTTGGGGACCTGAATATTGACTGGTTTTCAACAAGCTGTCCGCTCAAGAGGAAGCGTCTCACTATAATCAGCGCACGTAATCTGGTCCAATTCATGAATCAACCTACCAGGGTGTTGACAAGCACTACAGGAACAAGATCATCCACATGTATCAATCACATCTTTACTAATGCTGTAGAACTTTGTTCTAAAGCTGTATCCGTACCCCTTGGATGCAGTGATCACAATATAGTGGCTATATCCAGAAAAGATCCAACAGCTGGGCCTAAAATACTGTACAAGAGATCATACAAAATATTTAACTGTGACTCTTATGTGGATGTTAAAAATATTTGTTGGTCTGATGTGATTAATGAGGAGCATCCAGACGCTGCACTTGATGAATTTATGAAAGTTCTCCTTCCAATTATTGATCAACATGCACCTGTTAAGAAACTGACTGTTAGAACTGTTAATGCTCCATGGGTTGATGAGGAATTGAAAAACTGTATGGCTGAAAGAGATGGGGCAAAAGAAGTGGCTAATAAGTCTACATTTACATCATTTACATTTAAGTCATTTAGCAGACGCTCTTATCCAGAGCGACTTACAAATTGGTGCATTCACCTTATGACATCCAGTGGAACAGCCACTTTACAATAGTGCATCTAAATCTTTTAAGGGGGGGGGGGGTGAGAAGGATTACTTTATCCTATCCTAGGTATTCCTTAAAGAGGTGGGGTTTCAGGTGTCTCCGGAAGGTGGTGATTGACTCCGCTGTCCTGGCGTCGTGAGGGAGTGTGTTCCACCATTGGGGAGCCAGAGCAGCGAACAGTTTTGACTGGGCTGAGCGGGAACTGTACTTCCTCAGTGGTAGGGAGGCGAGCAGGCCAGAGGTGGATGAACGCAGTGCCCTTGTTTGGGTGTAGGGCCTGATCAGAGCCTGGAGGTACTGAGGTGCCGTTCCCCTCACAGCTCCGTAGGCAAGCACCATGGTCTTGTAGCGGATGCGAGCTTCAACTGGAAGCCAGTGGAGAGAGCGGAGGAGCGGGGTGACGTGAGAGAACTTGAAATAAATTGATAGTAAGAAGATTGTGGGAGCTGTACTGTTAGATTTCAGTGCAGCCTTTGATATAATTTGTTATATAATTGACCACCTGTTGTTGAAAAAACTTGGCTTTTCAACCTCAGCTCTGAATCCATGATATGGTAATCTATCTAATAGAACTCAAAGGGTTTTCTTTAATGGAAACGTCTCTAACGTCAAACATGTAAAGTGTGCTGTACCGCAGGGTAGCGCTCTAGGCCCTCTACTCTTTTCTAATTTTACCAATGAAATGCTACTGGCATTAAACAAAGCATGTGTGTCCATGTATGCTGATGATTCAACCATATATGCATCAGCAACCACAGCTAATTAAGTCACTGAAACACTTAACAAAGAGTTGCAGTCTGTTTTGAAATGGGTGGCCAGTAATAAAATGGTCCTGAACATCTCTAAAACTAAGAGCTTTGGTGTGGCTGCTGAACAAGTTGAGTAGACTAAATTACTTAGTGTTAACTTAGATTGTAAACTGTCATGGTCAAAACATATAGATTCAGCAGTTGCAAAGATGGTGAGAGGTCAAGCCATAATAAAGAAATGTTCTGCTTTTTTGACACCACACTCCAAAAAGCAAGTTCTGCAGGCTCTAGTTTTGTCTAATCTTGATTCTTATCCAGTCGTGTGGTCCAGTGGTGCAAGGAAAGCCCTATTTAAGCTGCAGCTGGCCCAGAACACAGTGGCATGTTTTGTTCTTAATTGTAATCAGAGGGCTGATATAAATACTATGCATGCCAGTCTCTCTTGGCAAAGATTTGAGGAGAGACTGACTGCATCACTTCTTCTTTTATGTGAAACAATGTGTTGAAAATCCCTAATTGTTTGCATAGTCAATTTGAACACAGCTCTGACACACACACTTATCCCACCAGACATGCCACCACGGGTCTTTTCATAGTCCCCAAATCCAGAACAAATTCAAGAAAAAGTAAAGTATTATATAGAGAACTTGTTTGTGTGGACCCCAGGAAGAGTATCTGCTGCTTTTTCAATGGATATTTGGGATCCGAATAAAATACCAAATACCAAAATCTGACCATAAACCTATCCTCCTGATACCTGCTTACAAGCAAAAACGAAAGCAGGAAGAATCAGAGACTCGCTCAATACAGAACGGGTCAGATGACGCAGATGCTAAGCTACAGGACTGTTTTGCTAGCACAGACTGGAATATGTTCCAGGATTCTTCCTATGGCATCAGTCAGTGGAATTTGACACTGACATTAGTCAGTGGATTCATCAATAAGTGCATCGATGACGTCGTCCCCACAGTGACCGTATGGACATACCCCAACCAGAAGCCATGGATTACAGGCAACATCCACACTGAGCAAAAGGGTAGAGCTGCCGCTTTCAAGGAGCAGGACTCTAACCCGGACGCTTAGTAAAAAACGTAAAGTTGTCAGGTAGCAAAGTAAGGTTAGCAACAAAACACACAGCAGCACTTAAACAAGTCTGCAAGTTGTGACCGGAAATGCAATGCAATGCTCTCTCTGGGATGGCTAGGTAGCTAGCTACATTGCACCATGTAACTGTAAGGTTACGACTAGGTGACGTGCCCTTGAGAAAGGAACTTAACCATAATTTCTCCTGTAAGTCGATCTGGATAAGAGTGTCTGCTGAATGACTTAAACAAGCTTATATTTTGGGTGTGCTATGCACTCACCTGCAATTAGTGTGCGTGAGTTCTCCATCAGTGATGTCATCCCTTTCCCGATATTGCTCTCCTTGAGCACTGAGGGTGATGAGGCAACATTGTAAGCAAGTTACTCAGAAATACATATCCATGTCTCAGAAAATGATTGGTTTCAATATTGAAATGCTGGTATGTGTTATATTAATCTCCAGATATCATGAGGTGTTTGGAAAAAACCCTCCCCTTCCTTTCTCCAAGTGATCACGTTATATAAAGGAAGAATCCTTCAGTTATAGAAGCTTTTTATGTAGACCTGGCATTTCTCTGCCCTAACCAGAGGCAAAGATTGGTAAATATAACATGATCATGTGATTTCATTGTACAGTAGTATTTTTTTTTATTTCAAATTGCAATTTTGAAATCTATTATAAAGTGAAGGTGAGAGAGTCTAAGTGATAACAAATGTTATAGTGGGTATGTGTCCTCGGCAGCTGTATCGGGTGATCACGGTCGGTGTGGTCAATTCACTTTTCAATTCAGGAAATTCCCTTCATGAATTAAACAATGTTTAACCCCCAGTTCATTCATTGAATTTTAATAAAATTCCTGAAATTTACTGAATTGAAAAACAAATGGACCCCTAACCTTGCAAGCAAGATCCTGGAGTCTGAACCTAAGGAGAATGTCCTAGAGCAGTGGAGCAGCCCCCAGTACCTATCAGAAGACCTGGATGACCGGTACAACATCCTCTCTGGGCCCCATGTCAGGGTAGGTCCATGGCCCAAGACATTTGGACTTCTTTGGGGCCAGGACTCAGAGGTGGAAACACAAAACACTGGTGACACTGGTACAAAGCTTGCCAGTGGAAATGCACCGTCAGTGTGACTGACTGGCTTCGAATCCAGGTCCCATGAGTGTCACAACTGTGTTAGCCAGTTGAGCTAAAGCCTTGGCAATAACAGCAGAAATAAGCTACAGTTTAATGAAGGTCATTTGGACCCTGTAGGCATAATGCTATACTTGATCTTTAGAGAGCCATGACTTTTAATTGTGGACAAAAGATAAAAAACCCCTGGGCAGAATTGGGCAAAACTGGTTGAAATGATGTAATCATCATGTCAAACTATTTATGTAATTTCAGACAATTTATGTCATTTCAACCAGTTTTGCCTGCTGGTAATGTGCTGAAATGTCATAGCTAGTTCCCGGGGACCCTGCTTCTAGGACTAGGACTAAATACACACAACGAACAGCAGGCATATCCAGCATGCGGTAGACAAAGAGGTCCAGCCAACCCGACTGTGTGCCTTCTGATGGGAGAGTTTAGTTTAGTTTTCTTACAAATCCCCCTACTCCTATGTGTGTTTCCATCTATCTCCCATAACAAAAACAATTGACAGAAAAAAGGAAATGGTGGGAAACAAAAACTGTCCACTGATATACAGAAGTGTTTTGTAGGGTCAAATTTAGCCAATCACATCTATATAATCATTTTGATTAATTTGTTCTTCTGTTGTGTCTGTTAGTGTTTCACATGTACAGCAAACATTGACTTTGGACATTGCTGGGATGAGTAACACCTGGTTTTGACTGCTGCCGGGGAAAATGATCATACAAGACCAGCAACAGAGAGAAAGGTGCAATGCTAAAAATGCTGTGGAGGAATATGTGTACTACCTCAGACATAAACTGGAGGGGCCTGTCATGCCAAACAGTGACTCCTGGCCAAAAAGTGTCCCCCAGTGTCACAATGGGATTCAATAAGTTCTAGCTTCCGTTGCTAGGGCTGTCGAAATTGCTAAGTTGTGACCGGCCTACGTAATGAACCAAAGCGTCCGTTGCTACTGTCTGCTGGTTGCTTGGCTCTGTTTTACCTGGTAGCAGTCATGAAGGATGATTTTTTAAATATCACATTTACGTAAGTATTCAGACCCGTAACTCAGTACATTGTTGAAGCACCTTTGGCAGCAATTACAACCTCAAGTCTTCTTGGGTATGACGCTACAAGCTTGGCACACCTGTATTTGGGGAGTTTCTCCCAGTCTTCTCTGCAGATCCTCTCAAGCTCTGTCAGGTTGGATGGGAGTGTTGCCCCACAGCTATATTCAGGTCTCTCCAGAGATGTTCAATCAGGTTCAGCCTCTTGATGGGCCACTCAAGGACATTCAGAGACTTGTCCCGAAGCCACTCCTGCGTTGTCTTGGCTATGTGCTTAGGGTCGTTGTCCTGTTGGAAGGTGAACCTTCGCCCCAGTCCGAGGTCCTGAGTGATCTGGAGCAGGTTTTTATCAAGGATCTCTTTGTACTTTGCTCTGTTCAACTTTGCCTCAGTCCTGACTAGTCTCCCAGTCCCTTCCACTGAAAAACAACCCCACAGCATGATGCTGCCACTACCATGCTTCACCATTGGGATGGTGCCAGGTTTCCTCCAGATGTGACGCTTGGCATTTAGGCCAAAGAGTTCAATCTTGGTTTCATCAGACCAGAGAATCTTGGTGCCTTGTGGCAAACTTCAAGTACGCTGTCATGTGCCTTTTTACTGAGGAGTGGCTTCCGTCTGGCCACTCTACCATAAAGGCCTGATTGGTGGAGTACTGCAAAGATGGTTGTCCTTCTGGAAGGTTCTCCCATCTCCACAGAGAAAACTCCAGAGTTCTGTCAGATTGGCCATCAGGTTATTGGTCACCTCCCTGACCAAGGCTCATCTCCCTGATTTCTCCTCTGTGCGGCCAGCTCTAGGAGGAGTCTTAGTGGTTCACACTTCTTACATTTAAGAAGGATGGAGGCCACTGTGTTCCCTTCCCCAGATCTGTGCCTCGACACAATCCTGTCATGGAGCTCTACGGACAATTCCTTCGACCTCACGGCTTGGTTTTAGCTCTGACATGCACTGTCAACTGTGGGACCATATATTGATAGGTGTGTGCCTTTCCAAATTATGTCCAATCAATTGAATATACCACAGGTGGACTCTCAAGGATGATCAATGGAAACCGGGTGAACCTGAGCTCAATTTTGAGTCTTGTAGCAAAGGGTCTAAATACTTATGTAAATAAGGTATTCTTCTTTTTCTTTTTAATACATTTGCCCCAGAAAATGTAAACTGTTTTTTGCTTTGTCATTGTGGGGTATTCTGTGTATATATTTTATTTTAGAATAAGGCTGTAATGTAACAGCATTTGGAAAAAGTCAAGGGTTCTGAATACTTTCTGAAAGCACTGTATTTATCTCAGCCTGCCTAGTCAGCTCGCCAGCTAGCTCGCCAGCTAACCAGACGGTTTTATATAGCTAGTGTCAGCTAGCTAGCTAGCTGTTATTGTATGAAGTGCAATTAAGTTTGAAGTAACGTTTTCATCATATTAGCTACAAAAAGCTTGTTTGAATAGCGGAATTGTTGTGGAAAACCAGCCTTGTTTGCATAGCAGGGATGAACGTCATGTAGGCTGTAATGATCTCCGAAATTCAAATCATTAGGTCACAACACCGTTGATATAGCTAGCAACAGACGCTAATAGTTTATCGAATCCCATTGTGACGCAGGGAGGGGACACTTTTTGACTAGAGGACATTATTTGGCACGACAGGGCCCATCTGATGTTCTTGAGCACTGAAGTATTGTAACACTATCAGTACCAACACTATCAGTATTAACACTAGTAGGAAGTCCCAATCCACTCTTGAAAAAAATGAAGAAATGCACCAGAATGTTACAGCCTGTTGGCCTTACAAACATTCAATATCCACAAGACTGAATCTATCTGTACAAAACCTTATTTCAGATTAAACTTGCTGAAACATAGACATTAGTAGAGGTTGTAGTAGATTCTTTGCCAAGAAATACAGTGTGTTTTAATTGACCTGCATTAAGCTGGCATCTGGCAGTATTAGGCATGGCCATCACAGGGCATCAGTGGATGATAAGTAATTTGACTTATTAGAACCATTCTCTCCAAATCCCTTGATGGACTTAATGCAGAGAGCAATCACTAATTGGCTGCTTCTGTACCGAGTCATACGATGGATCACTGAATGACTCCAAAAGCATCGATGTAAAAAAATAAATCATAATTCTCTCTCTCTCTCTCTCTCTCTCTCTCTCTCTCTCTCTCTCTCTCTCTCTCTCTCTCTCTCTCTCTCTCTCTCTCTCTCTCTCTCTCTCTCTCTCTCTCTCTCTCTCTCTCTCTCTCTCTCTCTCTCTCTCTCTCTCTCTCTCTCTCTCTCTCTCTCTCTCTCTCTCTCTCTCTCTCTCTCTCTCTCTCTCTCTCTCTCTCTCTCTCTCTCTCTCTCTCTCTCTCTCTCTCTCTCTCTCTCTCTCTCTCTCTCTCTCTCTCTCTCTCTCTCTCTCTCTCTCTCTCTCTCTCTCTCTCTCTCTCTCTCTCTCTCTCTCTCTCTCTCTCTCTCTCTCTCTCTCTCTCTCTCTCTCTCTCTCTCTCTCTCTCTCTCTCTCTCTCTCTCTCTCTCTCTCTCTCTCTCTCTCTCTCTCTCTCTCTCTCTCTCTCTCTCTCTCTCTCTCTCTCTCTCTCTCTCTCTCTCTCTCTCTCTCTCTCTCTCTCTCTCTCTCTCTCTCTCTCTCTCTCTCTCTCTCTCTCTCTCTCTCTCTCTCTCTCTCTCTCTCTCTCTCTCTCTCTCTCTCTCTCTCTCTCTCTCTCTCTCTCTCTCTCTCTCTCTCTCTCTCTCTCTCTCTCTCTCTCTCTCTCTCTCTCTCTCTCTCTCTCTCTCTCTCTCTCTCTCTCTCTCTCTCTCTCTCTCTCTCTCTCTCTCTCTCTCTCTCTCTCTCTCTCTCTCTCTCTCTCTCTCTCTCTCTCTCTCTCTCTCTCTCTCTGCAGAACGTGGGTGTGCCTGTGGAAGACACATACCCGAAAGCTGAGAGGAGACCCAGGATGTTGGAGGAGCTCTCAGCAAGAACAGCCTCCACTCTCTTCAACAGCCTCCACTCTCCTGGGAAGGCTTTCCACTAGATGTTGGAACATTGCTGATATGGAACATTAGCCACAAGAGCATTAATGAAGTCGGGCACTGATGTTGGGTGATTAGACCTGGCTCGCAGTCGGCGTTACAATTCATCCCAAAGGTGTTCGGTGGGGTTAAGGTCAGGGCTCTGTGCAGACCAGTCAAGTTCTTCCACACTGAAGAAGAAACAGGAAAGGGCATTCCTCAAACTGTTGCAACAAAGTTGGAAGCACAGAATTATCAGGAATGTCATTGTATGCTGTAGCGTTAAGATTTCACTTCACTGGAAGGGGTCTAGCCCGAACCATGAAAAACAGCTCCAGACCCTTATTCCTCCTCCACCAAACTTTACAGTTTGGAATTAGGTAGTGGGTGTTGCAACTGAGGACAGACGATTTTTAAGCTTGCTGCTTCAGCACTCGGCGGTCCCTTTCTGTGAGCTTGTGTGGCCAACCACTTGGCGGCTGAGCCATTGTTGCTCCTAGATGTTTCCACTTCACAATAACAGCACTTACAGTTGACCGGGGCAGTTCTAGCAGGGCAGAAATGTTATGAACTGACTTGTTGGAAAGGTGGCATCCTTTGACAGTGCCACATTGAAAGTAACTGAGCTCTTCAGTAAGGCCATTCTACTGACAATGTTTGTCTATGGAGATTGCATGGCCGTGTGCTCAATTTTATACACCTGTCAGCAACATGTGTGGCTGAAATTGCCAAATCCACTCATTTGAAGAGGTGTCCACATACCTTGGTATATATAGTGTTTGTTGGATATGTTATAAAATACATTTATACTTCAAATATGAACCAGTTTAGTAGCTTTTTTCTGTAAACAAGATTACATACTGTTCAAAATTACTTTGTGCCCTACTTTGTGAGACTGCTTAATGCTGCTTTATTGTAGCAGTTGTATACTGTATCTGAAACACTTCCATTTTGGATTTTAATTAGTTATTTATATCTATAGTTTGAAGGAAGTTACTAATTAGCATGAGTGCAATTGCTCACTAGCATTAGTGCAATGAAATAAAATATGAACTAATATTTAATGTATTAATCATATTATTCCGGTAGAGCTCAGTTGGTAGTGCACAGCACTTGCAGCGCCATATTTGTTGATTTGATTCCCACGGGAGACCAGTACGAAGAAAGTATTACATTTTACATTTACATTTAAGTCATTTAGCAGACGCTCTTATCCAGAGCGACTTACAAATTGGTGCATTCACCTTATGACATCCAGTGGAACAGCCACTTTACAATAGTGCATCTAAATATTTTAAGGGGAGGGGGGGGTGAGAAGGATTACTTTATCCTATCCTAGGTATTCCTTAAAGAGGTGGGGTTTCAGGTGTCTCTATTAAAATGTATGCACTCATTGCTGTAAGTTGCTCTGGATAAGAGCATCTGCTAAATGACTCAAATGTAAATACATTATTTGATTCCCCCTATACAGTATTATGATAACCAGCTACAAAGGGGTATTTGGTTTCACATCTTTGTATGTATGTATGTATGTATGTATGTATGTATGTATGTATGTATGTATGTATGTATGTAAAACAAGCACTTAAACAGTCCGTGTAGGTAGTAGGGGAGACCGGGGTTGGTTGTCAAAGTGCTTATTTTGTGTAATATTTTCAAGATAGAAATGTGTGTCCTCTACAGGAGAGGTCAGTCGTGTGATCAATTCAGGTCAGGTTCACAAAACATTGTGATGAGAAGATTATTCTCATCTTTCACGAGCATATTTATCCCCTTCTGAGGGGTGGTTTGGGTCGGTTGTCACATTGTGATATGAAGAATATTCTCATTTTTCACAAGCATATTTATCCCATCTGAGGGGTGGTTGGGGTTCTGTCACATTGTGAGAACCATCCCCATTGTAACAATGTACCCAGTAGGCTAAATTACCTTGGAAAAGACGCCTAGAATACAGATTTTTCGTATGTTTTCAACCTCTCTGGGATATGTGGAACGCTAGCGTCCCACCTGGCCAAAAGCCAGGGAAAATGCAGAGCGCCCAATTCAAACAAATTACTATAAAAATCAAACTTGTATTAAATCACACATGCAAGACGGCAAATTAAAGCTACACTTGTTGTGAATCCAGCCAACATGTCAGATTTCAAAAAGGGTTTTCGACGAAAGCAAACAATGCTATTATCTGAGGATAGCACCGCATATTCAACCCTGCAGGCGCGACACAAAATGCAGGACAAAAATATAATTCATGCCTTACCTTTGACGAGCTTCTTTTGTTGGCATTCCAATATGTCCCATAAACATCACAAATGGTCCTTTTGTTCGATTCATTCCATCGATATATATCCAAAATGTCCATTTATTTGGCGCGTTTGATCCAGAGAAACACTGGTTCTAACTTGCGCAACGTGACTAAAAAATTTCTAAAAAGTTACCTGTAAACGATGCCGAAACATTTCAAACTACTTTTGTAATTCCCAACTACTTTTGTAATTAATTGGGAATCCCATTGGATTCCCAATGAAACCCCATTGAAAAAAAATCTGAATGGTTTGTCCTTGGGGTTTCACCTGCTAAATAAGTTCTGTTATATTCACAGACATGATTCAAACAGTTTTAGAAACTTCAGAGAGTATCTTCTGGGGATGAGTAGCAGGCAGTTGGATTTGGGCATGCATTTCATCCAGACGTGAAAATACTGCCCCCTGTCACCAAGAAGTTAAAAGATGTGTATATTTCACAAGTTTGGACAGCATAGCACAGTACAGTCCAGTAGAGTTTATTTCAGCAGAGGACGGTACAGTATATTACAGGACAGTGCAGTTTAATTCAGTAGATTACAGTGCACTAGATCAAAGTAGAATACAGTACAGTAGAGTTGAGTTGAGGTTAATTCAGAATATATATTCAGAATATATATATATAGTATATTAAAGTGCAGTATAGTGCAGTACAGTACAGTGCAATACAGTACAGTTTAATTCAGTATAGTACAGTAGAGCAAAGTAGAGTACAGTCAAATACATTAGAGTACGGTACAGTATATTAGATTACAGTACAGTTACATTTAATTTTCAGTACTTTACTGTACTGTATCCTACTGTACTGAACTATACTCTACTGTACGCTACTGTACTAAATAGACTACTGTACTGTACTAATTTCCTACTGTGCTCTACTGTACTGTACGGTACTGAACTATACTCTTCTTTACTGCACGCATCTGTACTGAATAGACTACTTTACTGTACTATACTCAACTTTACTGTACACTACTGTACTGAATAGACTACTGTACTGTATCCCACTGTGCTCTACTGTACTGTACTGAACTACACTACTTTACTGTATGATTCTGTACTGAATAGACTACTTTACTGTACTGTATTGTATAATACTGTGCTCTACTGTACTGAACTGATTACAGCGTCTTGCGAAAGTATTCACCCCCTTGGCATTTTTCCTATTTTGTTGCCTTATTAAACCTGGAATTAAAATAGATTTTTTGGGGGGGGTGGGGGGGTGAATATCATTTGAGTTACACAACATGCCTATGACTTTGAAGACAAAAAATATTTTTTATTGTGAAACAAACAAGACAAAAAACAAAACCTGAGCGTGCATAACTAGAGCCACCATTTGCAGCAATTACAGCTGCAAGTCTCTTGGGGTGTCTCTATAGGCTTGGCACATCTATCCACTGGGATTTCTGCCCATTCTTCAAGGCAAAACAGCTCCAGCTTCATCAAATTGGATGGGTTTCACTGGTGTAAAGCAATCTCTATGTCATACCACAGATGCTCAATTGGATTGAGGTCTGTGCTTTGACTAGGCCATTCCAAGACATTTAAATGTTTCGCCTTAAATCACTCTGTCACGACTCCCACTGAGGGTGGCTCCCCTGCCTGTTTGGGCGGCGCTCGGCGGTCGTCGTCACCGGCCTACTAGCCGCCACCGATCCCTTTTCCCTTGTCTGTTGGTTTAGTCTTATTAGTTGGACCTGTTTCTTTTGTGTTTCTTGATTTCTGGTCTGTGTAAGCCTGTTAGGCCCGCTGGGGTTTGCGCTGGATTATCTTATGTTCACTGTCGGTGTTGGATGTATATTCTCTCCGGATCGTTTTGCCCTGTGTGCTTGGGCGGGTCAGTGTTTCTGCGCCCTGTGTTTGGCGTGACCGTTTTTGTGCCCAGAGAAAATAAAGTCTATTATTTAACCCTCTGCTCTCTGCACCTGACTCCTACTTTCCACACCTAGTAACCCGTAAATAACTCAAGTGTTGCTTTAGCAGTATGCTTAGGGTCATTGTCCTACTGGAAGGTGAACCTCCGTCCCAGTCTCAAATCTCTGGAAGACTGAAACTGGTTTCCCTCAAGAATTTCCCTGTATTTAGCGCCATCCGTCATTCCTTCAATTCTGACCAGTTTCTCAGTCCTTGCCGATGAAAAACATCCCCACAGCATGATGCTGCCACCACCATGCTTCACTGTGGGGATAGGGTTCTCGGGGTGATGAGAGGTGTTTGTGCCAGACATATTGTTTTCCTTGATGGCCAAAAAAGCTACATTTTAGTCTTATTTAGTCTCATCTGAACAGAGTACCTTCTACCATATGTTTGTGGATTCTCCCACATACCTTTTGGCGAACACCAAACATGTTTGCTTATTTTTTTCTTTAACCTCTTCAGGTGACCCTCTACTTTTTCGAACATTCTGTTAAAAATCGCGCAACATTTCAGCGCCCTGCTACTCATGCCAGGAATATAGTATATGCATATGATTAGTATGTGTGGATAGAAAACACTCAGACGTTTATAAAACTGGTTAAATCACGGCTGTGACTTTAACAGAACGTGCGTTTCATTGAAAAGTGCAGGAAAATCTGATCACTGAAAGTGGAAAAATATATCCATCCGCCGCTTCAACCCATTGTTATGGGCGAAAGACATTAAATATGGCTGAGGTTGCAGTACCTACAGCTTCCACACGATGTCAACAGTCTTGTCATTTGCCTAGGATTTGTCTTGGTCAAACGAACAAGAGACAGCCCATTTCTTCCGGTCTCCGACCGGATATTTTGGTTGAGAAATACACGGACAGTATTTCAAGACGGACCCCTATAGAAAACACTTCGTCTCGTGATTAATTTGATCGCTTATTAACGTTTACTAATACCTAAAGTTGCATTACAAAAGTATTTCGAAGTGTTTTGTGAAAGTTTATCGTCAACTTTTTGAATTTTAAAAAATGACGTTACGTTATGAAACGCTATTTTTTTCCCGTTTATCACACAGTCTTCATAGATCGATATCTAGGCTATATATGGACCGATTTAATAAAAAAAAAGACCCAATAGTGATTATGGGACATCTAGGAGTGCCAACAAAGAAGATGGTCAAAGGTAATGAATTTTATTTGTGCGGTTTGTGTAGCGCCGACTATGCTAATTATTTTGTTTACATCCCCTGCGGGTCTTTTGGGGTGTTACATGCTATCAGATAATAGCTTCTCATGCTTTCGCCGAAAAGCATTTTAAAAATCTGACTTGTTGCCTGGATTCACAACGAGTGTAGCTTTAATTCAATACCCTGCATGTGTATTTTAATGAACGTTTGAGTCTTAACTAATACTATTAGCATTTACCGTAGCGCATTTGCATTTCCAGAGCTCGAGATGGGACGCCTGCGTGCCAGGTAGGAGCAAGAGGTTAAGTAATGGATTTTTTCTGGACACTCTTCCGTAAATCCCAGCTCAGTGGAGTGTATGGTTTAAAGTGGTCCTATAGGCAGATACTCCAATCTCCGCTGTGGAGCTTTGCAGCTCCTTCAGGGTTATCTTTGCTCTCTTTGTTGCCTCTCTGATTAATGCCCACCTTACCTGGTCCATGAGTTTTGGCAGGTTTGTTGTGGTGCCACATTCTTTCCATTTTTGAATAATGGATTTAATAGTGCCCCGTGGGATGTTCAAAGTTTCTGATATTTTTTTATAACCCAACCCTGATCTGTACTTTTCCACAACACAGCTCCTTGGTCTTCATGGTGCCGCATGCTTGGTGGTGCCCCTTGCTTTGTGGTGTTGCAGACTCTGGGGATTTTCAGAACAGGTGTATATATACTGAGATCATGTGACAGATCATGTGACACTTAGATTGCACACGTGTGGACTTTATTTAACTAATTATGTGACTTCTGAAGGTAATTGGTTGCACCAGATCTTATTTAGGGGCTTCATAGCAAAGGGGGTGAATACATATGCACGCATCACGTTTCCATTTTACTTCTTTCTTTTTTTAAACAAGTAATTTTTTTCATTTTCACTTCACCAATTTGGACAATTTTGTGTATGTCCATTACATGAAATCCAAATAAAAATCCATTTAACTTACAGGTTGTAATGCAACAAAATAGGAAAAACGCCAAGGGGATGAATACTTTTGCTTTGTAAATTGGTTAGATTGTTGCTGAAAAACAAATAGTAAACCCTGTCTCTTAAGGTGTCTCTATAGGCTTGGCACGTCTATCCACTGGGATTTCTGCCCATTCTTCGAGGCAAAACAGCTCCAGCTTCATCAAATTGGACAACCAACCCCAGGATGATTCACAAAACCTTCGTAAAAAGATATTTCTTCTTAAATGCCACGTTTTCCTTCACTATAGATTTAAGAAGAAAGTTAAGCAAAGGTGCTATTCTTCGCAAAGGTTTTGGGAAATTTTGTTGGGCGATTTCTTATGTTTCTCAGGGCTAGAACCCTTTTTTCTCCATTTCCGCCTGAATGACGTGCCCAAAGTAAACTGCCTGTAGCTCAGGCCCTGTAAGGCGTCTAGATGTGGCAGGTAAGGCGGAGTCAGGCGCAGGACACAGAGATGAGTCATTCACATAACTTTACTCAAAACATCAAATATTCCAAGAAGGAAAATAATCAAGCTCACAAATACAGACCAATTTACAATGAACAAACACGCACAAAACCATGGGGGAACCAGAGGGTTAAATAAGGAACATATAATTATAGGAATGGAAAACAGGTGTGTACAATGAAGACAAAACAAATGGAAAATGAAAAGTGGATCGGTGGTGGCGAGAAAACCGGTGACGTCGACCGCCGAACGTCGCCCGAATAAGGAGAGGGACCAAATTCGGCGGAAGTCGTGACAGGCCCTGAAGCCAGGATATGCATATCATTGGTATCATTGAAAAGAAAACACTTTGAAGTTTGTATAAAATGTTAAAATAATGTAGGAGAATATAACACAATAAATATGGTAGGAGAAAATCCAAAGAAAAACCAAACCAGAATCCTCTTAGAAATGCAAGAGAAAGGTTACATTGTAAATTAGGATGTATCCCTGGATGTAATTCCTATGGCTTCCACAGGGTGTCAGCAGTCTATGATCAAGGTTTCAGGCCTGTAAATTCAAAAACGAATACGAAATAACAGTTTTAATAGAAGGACACAGTCTTGGAAATCCGTGTTCGCGCTCGCTATTGAACATACTTCTTTCCGAAATAAATATTATAGTTTGATTACATTTTAGGGTATCTGAGGAGTAAATAGAAATGTATTTTGACTTGTGGAAACAAAGTTTAGGGATAGATTTTCAGATTCCTTTCTCTGCAAGTTGAACAAGTGGATTACTCAAATCAATGGCACCAACTAAACAGACTTTTTGGGATATAAAGAAGGATTTTATCTAACAAAACGACACTACATGTTATAGCAAAAAGTAAGTGAATATTTAATCTTTATATATGAATGCATGAAACCTGTGCCGGTGGAAAAATATTTTGACTTGGGGCGCCATCCACAAAATCGCATGGCATGTTTTCGCTGTAATAGCCACTGTAAATCGGACAGTGCAGTTAGATTAACAAGAATTTAAGCTTTCAGCCGATATAAGACACTTATATGTACCTAAATGTTTAGAATCCATAATATTTATTTGACTTTATTTGAATTGCGCGCCCTCCAGTTTCACCGGAAGTTGTCCAGCTAGCGGGACCCCATAAGCAAAAAGTTATGAAGAAATTTGATTCTAGAAAATAAGGTTCTTGGAAATGTTCTAAATTCTAAGATAGCTAAACCCTTGTCTTAAACTCAGGGCAGTGAGAGAAAAGCTCATGAAAGGAATTGAACATGTTTAATTTACTCAAACTTTATCTGAAAGATTCAGTATTGATTATTTTAAACCCAAGAACATGTTTTAGAACAGTAATCTCAGTAACAAATATGCTAACATGATTGCCATTGATAGCTAGCTAAAACGGTAGCCGAGCAACAACCATCTTAAAACCTCTTAGGGATAGGGGGCAGTATTTTCACGTCCGGATGAATAGCGTGCCCAGAGTAAGCTGCCTCCTACTCAGTCCCAGATGCTAATATATGCATATTATTATTAGTATTAGATAGAAAACACTCTGAAGTTTCTAAAACTGTTTGAATGATGTCTGTGAGTATAACAGAACTCATATGGCAGGCAAAAACCCAAGAGAAAATCCAAACAACCAAATCTGAGGTTTGTAGTTTTTGAACTCAGCCCCTATCGAATACACAGTGGGATATTGGTTATGTTGCACTTCCTAAGGCTTCCACTAGATGTCAACCGTCTTTAGAACATTGTTTGAGGCTTCTACTATGAAGGGGGGCTGAATGAGAGGGGAATGAGTCAGAGGTCTGCCAGCAGTCACGCGATGGTCACACGCATTTCACATGAGAGGTAGCTCTCGTTCCATTGCTTTTCTACAGCCAATGGAATTCTCCAGTTGGGACATTATTGAACATTTATGATAAAAACATGCTTAAGATTGATTCTATACATAGTTTGATATGTTTCTACGACCAGTAATATAACATTTTGGAATTTTCGTCCGACCTTTCCGCTGGACTTTCACGCGCGTTTGGATTTGTTTACCAAACGCCCTAACAAAAGGAGGTATATGGACATAAATTAACTTTTTTGAACAAATCAAACATTTATTGTGGAACTGGGATTCCTGGAAGTGCATTCTGATGAAGATCATCAAAGGTAAGTGAATATTTATAATGCTATTTAAGACTAATGTTGACTGTGCAACGTGGCAGATGTTTCTTTTGGCTGTTTTGGGCTCTGAGCACTGTACTCAGATTATGCTTTTTCCGTAAAGTTTTTAAAAAATCTGACACAGCGGTTGCATTAAGGAGAAGTTTACCTAAAGTTCCATGCATAACACTTGAATTTTCATCAACATTTATCATGAGTATTTCTGTGGCTCTCTGCAAAAATCACTGCATGTTTTGGAACTACTGAACATAACACGCCAATGTCAAATGAGATGTTTGGATATAAATATGCACTTTATCGAACAAAACATACATTTATTGTGTAACATGAAGTCCTATGAGTGTCATCTGATGAAAATGATCAGGTTAGTGATTCATTTTATCTCTATTTGTGCTTTTTGTGACTCCTCTCTTTGGCTGGAAAAATGGCTGGGGTTTTCTGTGACTTGGTGGTGACCTAACATCGTGGAGCTTTCGCTGTAAAGCATTTTTGAAATCAGACACTGTGGCTGGATTACCGAGAATTTTATCTTTAAAATGGTGCCTAATACTTTTTTTGTTTGAGAAATTTGATTTATGAGATTTCTGTTGATTTGTATTTGGCGCCCTGCAATTTCACTGGCTGTGAACTCTGTTCCCAGACAGGTAAAGAAGATTTGTAAATACATATTTGAGAAGTTCGTAAGAAAATCATTGCATCTTAAGATATTGTTGAGGAATTGCACTTACGAACTATCTTATTTACTTCTTTTTTTTCTTAAGAAGCTTCTTATATTCTTGCGTAAGAAGTGTTTTGTAAATCTGGGCCCAGGTTGTCACAAGTGGACAGAGAATGTTTAATGGCTTATAAATCCATGTTGGAATAAGATAAGAGGATAGACATGGTCCCCATTTCAACCCAAGACCTTGGTCTTAATCTTATTGAAAATAGTCTTGTAAGATATACTGGTGCTGAGAAATACACTAATTAGTAAAAAAGTGTGACAACAAACCCCGGTCTCCCCTAATCAATCCAGGACTGTGCAACTCTTTAAAGTTGTGCAACAGCTCACATTTCAGCTCTTCTGATTACTTGTGATGGTGTTGTAACTCCTCTGCCCTTGAAGCACGTTGAGTTCATGGTGCACAGGACCTATGGTCACAGTTTGAGTTCCTGTTACAATTGGGATCTTATTGGAATTCAGTCAACTCCTGCTCCACAAAGCTGGACATGAAAGGATCTATGCCAGCCAGGGAAAGATCGGGCCTCTCGCAGGTGGCTGGGGTGTCGACGATATCAAAGTACTTGAGAGTGTGGTAGGCCTTGGGTCCGCCATGATTGGGTGGCTTGTTAGTATGCTTGAATATTTCATGTCGGAGTCTGAAATGTGAGAGATAGCAGACAATTTACTGCCGGCAGAAATGTATTTATTCCCATGGCGTGTTCTGAGCCTAGACCTGTATCTGCTTGCCTACTATTTACTGTATGATGTGTGTAATGTGGCTCACTCACCGTTTCCCATGTTCTTCTGTGTAACAAGAGGTTTTCATCTCCTCCATGATGTCTGTGTCGCTGAAGGACAGTGGAGGGTGTCTAAGCTTGCTGGGCGAGTTGGACTGCAATTACATTTCGAAAGAGGCAGATCAGTAACATATAGAGAGAGACAAGAGAGAGACAGAGAGGGAGAGAGAGGGTGAGGGAGGATGAGAGGTAAAGGAAGAGAGAGAGGGGGAGATTGACAGAGGGGGAGCAAGAGAGAGAAGTTGATGAAGAGATTGAAGTAGGGAGAGCTAGAGGGAGAGAGAGGGTGAGGAAGGATGAGAGGGAGGGGAGATTGACGGAGGGGGAGCAAGAGAGAGAAGTTGAGAGGGAAAGGAAGAGAGATGAAGACATTGACTTAGGGAGAGCTAGAGGGAGATAGATAGAGAGGGAGAGAGAGGGACAGAGAGAGAGTAGGTGAGAAGGAGAGGAGAGCGAGTGACAGAGAGAAAAATAATATGAGATAGAGAGAGGAAATTGGGATAGAAACAAAAGGAGAGGGAGAGATTCCAAATCTGCCCTGTACATGCACATTTACCCTGAACATGCACATTTACCCTGTACATGCACATTTACCCTGAACATTCCACTCTGGCAGTGTTGATGAAGACGCTCGGAAATGACCTACGTACCTTTTGCTCGGTGCTAGTGGCCTCAGAGTGGTCAGCGTTATTGACATCGGACACTCTGGTCTCTCCCTCCAGGATGCGGTGAGCTGGCATGCTCAGAGGGTCGATCAGGATCTCATAGGGAACGGCAGGATGCTTCCAGGAGGAAGGGGTGTGTATGCTCCAATTGTCCCGCTGCCCAAACGTCCCTAAGGAGAAAGAGATAGAAAGAGAGAAACCATTTGTACTTTAACACTTTCAATCATTTTTGCTTTAAATTGGTCAGTGTTGAGAGTTAGAAAAAAGGTACATGATGATGTTCGTACAAAGGAGGAGTTGTAGTATGAAGGTTGTGTTTAACTGATCTAAATACCATAATTATAACACTGGCAATTATTGTCACAACCTGATCTGGTTCATCTGTTCCTGTGATTGTCTCCACCCCCTCCAGGTGTCGCTTATTCTCCCCAGTGTATTTATCCCTGTGTTTCCTGTCTCTCTGTTCCAGTTCGTCTTGTATGTTTGTCAAGTCAACCAGTGTTTTTTTCCCCGTACTCCTTTTTCTATTCTCTTTTGCTAGTCCTCCCGGTTTTGAGCCTTGCCTGTTTTCTGGACTCCATTCCCGCCTGCCTGACTATTCTGCCTGCCCTTCGGTACCTACTGGAACTGGTTTTGACTTTCTGTCTGTACACCATTCTCTTGCCTACCCCTTTTTGGCTTAATTAACATCTAAGGCTCCAACCTTCTGCCTCCTGAATCTGCATCTCGTCTTGTGCCCTTGTAATTATAGTCTATACAAGGGAAGCATCTATCCCCGAAACATATCCCTATCTACTCAACATTAATCCTAAAACATAAATCATAAAAAGTGTATACAGAGTAGGAGTAGACAACAGGACAAAAGACCTGTGTGATTTTAACCCGACCTATAAACTCTCCGTCAGCACTCCACAGGCGCACAGTGCAGTCTATAGATGAGGTGAGCAGTACTTGGTCATCGTCAACAATCTGCAATCTGGACAAGATAGTAAAAAGATGGGAGGGAGTGAGCAAAATGAGCGAAATGTGAAGCACAATTTTGTTTATGTTTGAGAGGGTGTTCCCGATTAGGGGCTGCACGTACCCGGTGATGCTGCCAGTATGGGCACGCCAGTAGTTTTCAGCTGAATAAATAAAGTTGCTTTTGACTTTTTGAATTCATAGATCGAAATAAATCATGCTGTCTTTTGATCTCTTCTTATCAGACCTGTTCTAACGAGTTGAAAAAACTATCTTGCCTCTCGGTGGGCTTCTCTCTGAGCCAAGAGCGTATGTCTTTATGTCATAAACATAGACATAGCCAAGTTGATCAGCCGCATACAGTGAGGTGTCATCCTTTGTCACTGCCAGTTTAGTGATCCGCTGCTGGAACCTAGACTGAAGAACATACTCCTTTAGTTACACTTGGTTCAAAACGTTCACAAAAAAGTATTTAGTCAGCCACCAATTGTGCAAGTTCTCCAACTTAAAAAGATGAGAGAGGCCTGTAATGTTCATCATAGGTACACTTCAACTATGACAGACAAAATGAGAAAAAAAATCCTGAAAATCACATTGTAGGATTTTTGATGAATTTATTTGCAAATTATGGTGGAAAATAAGTATTTGGTCACCTACAAACAAGCAAGATTTCTGGCTCTCACAGACCTGTAACTTCTTCTTTAAGAGGCTCCTCTGTCCTCCACTCGTTACCTGTATTAATGGCACCTGTTTGAACTTGTTATCAGTATAAAATACACCTATCCACAACCTCAAACAGTCACACTCCAAACTCCACTATGGCCAAGACCAAAGAGCTGTCAAAGGACACCAGAAACAAAATTGTAGACCTGCACCAGGCTGGGAAGACTGAATCTGCAATAGCTAAGCAGCTTGGTTTGAAGAAATCAACTGTGGGAGCAATTATTAGGAAATGGAATACATACAAGAACACTGATAATCTCCCTCGATCTGGGGCTCCACGCAAGATCTCACCCCGTGGGGTCAAAATGAACGTGAGCAAAAATCCCAGAACCACACGGGGGGACCTAGTGAATGACCTGCAGAGAGCTGGGACCAAAGTAACAAAGCCTACCATCAGTAACACACTACGCCGCCAGGGACTCAAATCCTGCAGTGCCAGACGTGTCCCCCTGCTTAAGCCAATACATGTCCAGGCCCGTCTGATCGTGAGATTTTGAGTGAAAACCTCCTTCCATCGGCAAGGGCATTGAAGATGAAACGTGGCTGGGTCTTTCAGCATGACAATGATCCCAAACACACTGCCCGGGCAACGAAGGAGTGGCTTCGTAAGAAGCATTTCAAGGTCCTGGAGTGGCCTAGCCAGTCTCCAGATCTCAACCCCATAGAAAATCTTTGGAGGGAGTTGAAAGTATGTGTTGCCCAGCAACAGCCCCAAAACATCACTGCTCTAGAGGAGATCTGTAAAGGATCTTCAAAGGAAATCCTACAATGTGATTTTCTGGATTTTTGTTTCTCATTTTGTCTGTCATAGTTGAAGTGTACCTATGATGAAAATGACAGGCCTCTCTCATCTTTTAAAGTGGGAGAACTTGCACAATTGGTGGCTGACTAAATACTTTTTTGCCCCACTGTATATTGTACATGGTGCTTATTTATTAATAGTAGCCTATCATTTATAACATGTTAGCATTACAATATGCATTTTAAGCATTTACTACAGTTACTGATATATTTCAAAGTATTTATACACATTGAGTAATCATTTATAATTGCTTGTTCAGGAAAGGTACTATAATAAAATGGTGTTATTGCTGGTTTCTAGAACAATCCATAGGTTTTAACATAAAAAGGAGCAGATGGAAAGTTGCCATGGTAACACATACTGCCTCGAAGTTGGCCAATAATTTCCCACCGTTGAGCACGTTCCAGAAATGAATGCAACCTTTGTTTGAAGACGTAAAATAACACATCATTAGAACATATTCCTCTGTGAATTGCACTGCACAATATATTAGAATACATGTTGTTTCTTATAATATATCATATGCCATTAAGCAGACGCTTTAATCCAAATCGACTTAAAGTAATGTGTGCATACATTTTCCTATGGGTAGTACCAGCGGGAATCAAACTCATGATTCCTGGCACTCACCTGTGGGTCCTGAGGACAGGAGGCATGCAGCGGAGGAGAACTTAGCATGTAATGCTCGGCTCCTCAGGAAGATGATGCTGGGAACACAGGTATCCATCCCTTATAGGGCACAAACACCCCACAGTTTGTATTTTTTTCCTATTCCCTTTTAACCTAGTCCCTTTACGCTGCATATTACTCATTTAGCTTTGAAAAACAAGTATTTACCTTGAGAATTGTTCTACACTCGAAATAAAAAAGGGTACGGTCAAGGTGCATTTCTGTTTCCCAGGGTACAAATGTAGGGCACACTAATGATTGGTGGTGATCTGTACCTTTGCTTAGTAGAAAAGGTACAAATTAACAATGTATTGAAGAAAGGTATATATATTTGTACCGACACAAGGAACAATAATGAATCCACCTGTGCCATCTCTTTAGAGGTGTGGCTTAGTGGGGGCGGGGCTTTCAGTTAGCTCTTTTTGGCCACCCATCCATGAGTGGAAGTGTTGTACCAGTTGAAGTGTTCTATAGTTATGTTAATTCAGGTTGTCTAAAGTCTTTATAATGGCTAACATAAGAGCAGTTGACAAGAGCTTTTATTAATATGGTAGCGCCCTTCACCCAACACCTTGCTACCTCATCAAGCAGTCCGGGCCTCATGGCGTAAATGGTTAAGTTGTTGTCTTGCCAGTTGCTGGACCTGGGTTTGAGTCCAACTCGAAGACACCTGCTTATTTCGCTACATTCAGACAATTGGAGTGGTGTGTACACTTATAGGCACAAATGGCTTTGTCATTGTGGTGGTATCCTAAAAAGGCAAATTTGCACCTTTTCTAAAGGTGCACTTTTGTACACTATTGTCTTTTCTAAGGTACAAACTGCAAGGGTACAATTCGTTACCCATAACTAATGGTACAATGGATGTACCCTAAAGCGTTTGTACCCATTTAAGTACAAATCAGTACCTTTTCTTCTGAGAGTGTAGGCTTTAGCTACACTCTATGGCATGCAGGCGAACCACTCCGGTTTGATAGTGTGATCTGACCTTGGGCATGGCAGCAGTCAGGTTGCAGAGGGCTGGCAAAGCGACACTGGATGTGTCCGGAGACCAGGTTCCACACAATGACCTCCCCGTCATAGCTGCTGGTGGCTAGAAGGGAGGGGGGACACTGGGCCACACACAGGATGTCCTCTATGTGGCCCCTCCTCTGGAGACAACACAGTAAGACCATTCAATTATATTCTATAATTGTATTCAATTCTAGTCCATTCTATATTTCCATTTCTATAATTCTATTGTATTGAATTTAATTGTATTCTATTCTTTATTCGTCCCCGCCAGCTCTACATCACTGGCCAACAAGAGCTTGAATGGTCGACAGCAGGAATGGGCAGTCCTCTGAGCCTGAGTGTCTG
Source organism: Oncorhynchus keta (assembly GCF_023373465.1). Classification (NCBI taxonomy): domain Eukaryota; kingdom Metazoa; phylum Chordata; class Actinopteri; order Salmoniformes; family Salmonidae; genus Oncorhynchus; species Oncorhynchus keta. The sequence goes on from NC_068438.1 coordinate 2,153,094, forward strand.
CAGGTTTTTGGTGCGTTCTTCCAAATCAGTGTCTAATTTTAAATCATTAACCTTAGAACGCAAGTGTATATTACTCAGTGACATGATGGATGAATCAGTGGCATGATGGATGAATTAGGTACCAGGCAAAGGAGAAAACCAGACCCCCAAGGACTGGAGCTCCCCATCCATGACCTGCAGTAGTATATCAAAGATAACTGGGGCTGACAACTTGGGCCGTAACGTAGGATTACTGATTTAGGATCAGTTGATCCATTTGTCATGGCTACCGGTGCAGATCCCTTTTAGATCACAATGAATAAGACTATATGGACAGGGAGGGCCTGACTCTAGATTAACCCCATATATTCTGAATGGCATTGCATGTCTAGTTCCCTATTCATGTTCCTCATTCATTCCTTATTCACCAGATCGTCCTGCCATGAGGGCTGAGGCTTCTGGATGTGGTGAGGCTCGTCTGGTGAATCCTAGCATGGAAACATACAGGGCATGCAAGTCAACATTTTGAAATGAGGATCTTCAACCAGCCGTCTACTGTTGAAGAGTAGAAATGAGATGAGGCATGTGTGCATTTCTAATTGGGTCCCTCTGATGCCCTTTTTGTGACTTGGTAAAGTGGGCTGCCAATCTCTACAGCTCTGGTCTCTGTGCCTCGGACCTCATCCCCAGGCAATTTGGACGGAAGTGACTGGGAACGGGATTACTATGCCTCCTAGTTATGTGGTGTTTGTTATTTTATTTAAAAAAGCGGTTATAGAGGTTACTTATGGAGAAGGATTGTCTTTGAAAACCAGCTCTTATGATGTTGCCGATGCTCTCAGAATCAACGGTGGATGGAATTACAGCTCTGTGGACAGGTCTGTGTGTACCTTTGGTACTACAGGCCTAGAAGAGTGTGAGTATCACTGAAGTGCTGTGGAATATGGAATTCTATAGAAAGTCAATTCTTCAGAACATATCACCTCTTCCTCTAATGCTTAGAAGTCTCTTATACTGAAGAATAGTGTAGAAGAAGAGACAAATGTGATCGTGAGGTTAGATAGGCTACATGGTAAGTTGGTAACCAAGGAAACACTCAACGACTTCAAAATGTATTACTTATGTATGGCAGAGTAAAGAGGCAGTCAAGCTTATTAGGGCGTTTATATTCCTCGCTGATAATATATTCAGAATATACTCTTGAAGGGTTTTCAAAGATTGTCTTGTATGTGTTTTTGTGAAGTCCTAATCTTAAAATTTGTCATGGCTACCGGTGTAGACACTCAGGTAGTCCCTGCCCTGGCGAGGCGAATGCAGAAGGTAATGAAAATGCAAATGAGATCTCAAGGCAATAAGGTTGAATAGTTCCTAAGGGGAAGAGTGGTCATTGGAGTCAATAAATGTATAGAATCCAATAGTGATATCATTCACATAGAAAATAGGTGGCCTATCTATAACTATAAAGATAGTTCTTCTTCACGTCTATACTCACAGAGTAGACGTCAATCCTGCGGTCCCATCCAACAGACATCACATACCTGGAAAAATGTATTTCACAAGGTTAAGATGAATCATTATTCCCTTCAAATCAACAGTTGTCATCATTGGTTCTACTCACGTGTTTCTGTGGACTGTCAGGTAGGTGCAGTCACACACCTCGTTGGACTCCCCATCTGTGTGACATGTTAATGTGAAACTATTATAGCACATTAGTGGTTATATAGCCTGTGTTATGGAGGCAGTTGACATAAGGGACAACAACAAATTAGCCTGTCATCTATAATGCCAATTATAGTTACCTTCATAATGACTTATGCTGTTGTTCATAATGTTTACAACTGCCTGTGACAGATGTTATAATGTATTATAAAGCTGTAATAATGGCTTTATGAATGCATACATAAGGGGGCCACAGTAAAGTGTTACCAAATCACCTCACGTAGCATATAACAGAGAGAAGGCCAAAACCCTGAACACTGTAATGCTGCTAACACCACCTTTCTACTGTGAGATATGAATTAGAATGTACTCACCTTTTTTTAGTATCTTCAGACACTGACCATTGTTAAAGTTCCAGATCTTTAGAATGCCATCTCTCCCCCCAGTGACCAGTCTGTAATGAGGAAGTTTCATCTTATTTCTTTCCTTCAAACATTCATTCAAACACATTTGTTTTTGAAGTTCTATTTTGATTAAAGTAAGGCAAACACCACAATCCAAGCAAAACGCCATCTGCAGTGCAAACTCTTCATCACTCCTCGTTTTCGCCACGACTCTGAGCTGCCGTTTAGGTAGGCAACAGTATGGTCACATTGCACTTATGGGAAAATATCACGTAGCAATAATCAGTCATTAAAAAGAGCTTCCATACCTCCTTCCCTTGGGGTCAAAAGTCATACAGGTAATGGCAGACTGTCCGTGGGCACCACCAAATTCAAACACATGGCTCCCTGTGTCGAAATCCCACACCTTCACCACCTAGGATCAGTTAGACAACATGTGGTGTGACCAATGACATATCCTATACAATATATGTGTAGTGTTCAGTAAATCTTTATATAGTGTATGGGTGGGACCACAGAGATCATATTAAATTACTATTACTAGTTCTATGTGTACATAATTATTTCTGTGGGACCAGTATCTACTGCAGCATTTGCTGGAATTATGTCCTGGGTGAAAAGGTCTCAGTGCCGGAGTTTGGTGTACTGGTCTATGTAGCCGACTCCGGACAGCACAATGCCCCTGTAACGGGGATTCTGTCCGTCTCCTTCCCAACTGTTGAAATAAAGTCTGAGAAACTAAAGTTCCCCTTTTTTTAAAAGAGGGGCATAAATAAAGGGTTCCGAGGTGAGAATTACTTAAAACTTACGGATCCTTCTGTGCAGCTGACGACCTGTCTGAACTCGTGGCTATAGCCGCAGCACAACACAGGCTCCATGTGAGACACGATCAGATGTCCCTGGGGCTGGGGACTGAAGGAGAAAAGAGGAGAGAGATGGTGAGGAGGCGAGAGGAGAGGAAGATTGTTAGGACAAGAGATGAGAGATGTTGAGAAGAAGGGAGGAGAGAGACGGTGAAGAGGACAGAGGAGAGATGTTGAGGAGAAGAGGGGACAGACATGACGAGGAGTAGAGACGAGAGCAACGGAGAAGAAAGAAGAGCAGAGATGGTGAGGGGAGAAGATAAATGGTGAGGAGAGAGAGATGGTGAAGAGAAGAGTTGAACGAGTGAGAAAAGGAGAGGTGTGAAAACCATTACCTCAACCTGAATAATTTATGATAACAAATCTGAAACAAATCTCAAAACAAATCTCATCTGTAGCATTATTCCGTATGATCCTAATATATTATTCTATGTACTTATGTACTTTCCTAGTATATTTCCCTCTCATGTTGCCCTAGTTCAGGGATGGGCAACATGTACTGCGCATTCGGAAAGTATTCAGACCCCTTGACTTTTTCCACATTTTGTTACATTACAGCCTTATTCTAAAATTGATTAAATATTTTTTTCCCCTCATCAATCTACACACAATACCCCATAATGACAAAGCAAAAACAGGCTTATAGAAATGTTTGCTAATTTAATCAAAATAAAAAACTGAAATATCAAATTTACATAAGTATTCAGACCCTTTGTTGAAGCACCTTTGTCAGCGATTATAGCCTCAAGTCGCTACAAGCTTGGCACACCTGTATTTGGGAAGTTTCTCCCATTTTTCTCTACAGATCCTCTCAAGTTCTGTCAGTTTGGATGGGGCCCATTGCTGCCCACCTATTTTCTGGTCTCTCCAGAGATGTTCAAGTCCAGGTTCAGGGACATTCAGAGACTTGTCTCGAAGCCACTCATGCATTGTATTGGCTGTATGCTTAGGGTCATTGTCCTGTTGGAAGGTAAACCCTCGCCCCAGTCTGAGGTCCTGAGCACTCTGGAACAAGTTTTCATCAAGGATCTCTCTGTACTTTGCTCTGTTCTTCTTTCCCTCAATCCTGACTGGTCTCCCAGTCCCTGCTGGTGAAAAACATCCACACCAGCATGATGCTGCTACCACCATGCTTCAACATAGGGATGGTGCCAAGTTTACTCCAGACGAGACGCTTGGCATTCAGGCCAAAGAGCTCAATCTTGGTTTCATCATACCAGAGAATCTTGTTTCTCATGGTCTGAGAGTCTTTCAGTGCATTTTGGCAAACTCCAAGTGGGTTGTCATGTGCCTTTTACTGAGGAGTGGCTTCCGTCTGGCCACTCTACCATAAAGGCCTGATTGGTGGAGTGCTGCAGAGATGGTTGTCCTTCTGGAAGGTTTTCCCATCTCTAGAGTTACTCTAGAGCTCTGTCAGAGTGATCATTGGTTTCTTGGTCACCTCCCTGACCAAGGCACTCCTCCCCTGATTGGTGGATCCAATCTTCTTTTATTTAAAAATTCCCATTCCACTCCAGTGTTAATTACTAAATTGTAATTACTTCACCACTATGGTCTATTTATTGCCTTACCTCCTTACTTCATTTGCACACACTGTATACAACTTTTCTATTGTGTTATTGACTGTACGTTTGTATATTCCAAGTGTAACTCTGTGTCTTTGTTTTTGTCGCACTGCTTTGCTTTATCTTGGCCAGGTCTCAGTTGTAAAAGAGAACTTGTTCTCAACCTGGTTAAACAAAGGTGAAGAAAAAATAATAATAATAAAAAAGAATGATGGAGGCCACTGTGTTCTTGGGGACCTTCAATGCTGCAGACATTTTCTGTACGCTTCCCCAGATCTGTGCCTCGACACAATCCTGTCTCAAAGCGGACAATTCCTTCGACCTCATGGCTTGGTTTTTGACACTGGACAGAGGAACTTTGCCTAGAAGGCTAGCATCCTGGAGTCACCACTTCACTGTTGACATTTATACTGGTGTTCTGTGGGTACTATTCAATGAAGCTGCCAGTTAAGGACGTATGAGGCATCTGTTTCTCAAACTAGACACTAATGTACTTGTCCTCTTGCTCAGTTGTGCACCGGGGCCTCCCACTCCTCTTTTATTCTGGTTCGAGACAGTTTGCACTGTTCTATGAAGGGAGTAGTACATAGCGTTGCATGAGATCTTCAGTTTCTTGGCAATTTCTCGCATGGACTAGCCTTCACTTCTCACAACAAGAATAGACTGATGAGTTTCAGAAGAAAGGTCTTTGTTTCTGGCCATTTTGAGCCTGTAAATACTGATGCTCCAGATTCTCAACTAGTCTAAAGAAGGCCCGTTTATTGCTTCTTTAATCAGAACAACAGTTTTCAGCTGTGCTAACATAATTTCAAAAGGGTTTTCTAATGATCAATTAGCCTTTTAAAATGATAAACTTAGATTAGCTAACACAACACAGGAGTGATGGTTGCTGACAATGGGCCTCTGTACGACTATGTAGATATTCCATAAAAAATCCACCGTTTCCAGCAACAATAGTCATTTACAATATTAACAATGTCTACACTGTATTTCTAATCAATTTGATGTTATTTTAATGGGCAAACATTTTTGCTTTTCTTTCAAAAACAAGGACATTTCTAAGTGACCCCAAACTTTTGAACGGTAGTGTATATTTTGGAATTCAGTCGGGGTGTCAACTTACTGTTGAGAGAAAGAATAATAGAATACACAAGGTGCAATTTTGACATTTGGTTGTGCATCAGCAGTCACTCAATTCGCTACGGTCAGCAAAAACTATTTAGATTGGTCATTTAGTCTAGCGGCCAGCTATCTAAACTTTTAGTAAGCATGGTCAAATTACCACCCGGAGTGGGGCTCATTGATCCTCAGTTATCATATTAAAAACTGCAAACATTTGCCCCCCGTGGACGTTTTGGATGTGGGTACGCAGATCCACGAGCCACTGCAGCCCCTCGTGCTGATTTCTGTTTTTTTGTGGCTCCCAGTCCCATCAAAGTTGACAGTATATTCCCTATTTAGGGGCACCCTAACGGTAACAAATGGCTCCCTATTCCCTATAAAGTGCACTTATTTTGACCAGAGGTCAAGTAGTGCGTCATACATGGAATAGGGGGTCATTTAAGATACAGCCCAGTAGCAAAGTAATTGACCTGGTCCTGAGAGAGAGCAGCGCTAGTGAGTCTGCTGCGATGTACAGTGCCTTGATGGAAGGAGAATACAGGCATGCAGACATGTCTCCACGGATGAGGCTGGCTTTGGGGTGGGCTGTGATGAGGCAGATTTGGTCATGGATATCCCAGATCTGAAAGACAGACAGTCATCAACTTTTTAAAAGGCCATTACACTCCAAAGCCAATGTTTTTCAGATGTTCTCAGACCTCAAAAGTAGTCTAAGGTTAAGATGAGTTCATGTCCCTCGCTATCGGTTGTGTAGATACAGCTACATGCCTCCACTTTTCAACCCCAAACGAATGGAAAAAATGAGCACTACGAGTCTAGATTACATTACATGGTGCTCATCTTTTCCATTCATGGATTCTGTCCTACAGCTGCATCTACCAAACTGATGGCCTAGGGTGTAGATTTATCTCAACAGAAGACCAATTTTGAGGAAAGTCCGGCAATAAGTTGTAGTTCGAAGGAGAAGTAAATGGTGTCCCACCTTGGCAGTGTTGTCCATAGAGACAGAAAATATACGGTTTTCCTCTGAGGAGATGAAGAGGTAGAAGATGGGAGCAGAGTGTCCCTTTAACACACCTGTGGGCTTCCTGTTATAGAACAACAACAGAGTGTCCCTTTAACACATCTGTGGGCTTCCTGTTATAGAACAACAACAGAGTGTCCCTTTAACACGCCTATGGGCTTCCTGTTATAGAACAACAACAGTGGCCCTTTAACACGCCTGTGGGCTTCCTGTTATAGAACAACAGAGTGTCCCTTTAGTCTACGCCTGTGGGCTTCCTGTTATAGAACAACAACAGTGGCCCTTTAACACATCTGTGGGCTTCCTGTTATAGAACAACAACTGTCCCTTTAACACACCTGTGGGCTTCCTGTTATAGAACAACAACAGAGTGTCCCTTTAACACACCTGTGGGATTCCTGTTATAGAACAATAAAGTGTCCCTTTAACTATTTAGGGGCACCTGTAACAAATGGCTCCTGTTATAGAACAACAACAGAGTGTCCCTTTAACACACCTGTGGGATTCCTGTTATAGAACAACAACAGAGTGTCCCTTTAACACACCTGTGGGATTCCTGTTATAGAACAATAACAGTGTCCCTTTAACACACCTGTGGGATTCCTGTTATAGAACAACAACAGAGTGTCCCTTTAACACACCTGTGGGATTCCTGTTATAGAACAACAACAGAGTGTCCCTTTAACACACGATTTGGTCATGGATTCCTGTTATAGAACAATAACAGTGTCCCTTTAACACACCTGTGGGATTCCTGTTATAGAACAACAACAGTGTCCCTTTAACACATCTGTGGGCTTCCTGTTATAGAACAACAACAGAGTGTCCCTTTAACACACCTGTGGGATTCCTGTTATAGAACAACAACAGAGTGTCCCTTTAACACACCTGTGGGATTCCTGTTATAGAACAACAACAGAGTGTCCCTTTAACACACCTGTGGATTCTGTTATAGAACAATAACAGAGTGTCCATTTAACAACCTGTGGGATTCCTGTTATAGAACAACAACAGAGTGTCCCTTTAACACACCTGTGGGATTCCTGTTATAGAACAACAACAGAGTGTCCCTTTAACACACCTGTGGGATTCCTGTTATAGAACAATAACAGTGTCCCTTTAACACACCTGTGGGATTGAAGATAGAACAACAACAGAGTGTCCCTTTAACACATCTGTGGGCTTCCTGTTATAGAACAACAACAGAGTGTCCCTTTAACACGCCTATGGGCTTCCTGTTATAGAACAACAACAGTGGCCCTTTAACACGCCTGTGGGCTTCCTGTTATAGAACAACAACAGTGTCCCTTTAACACACCTGTGGGCTTCCTGTTATAGAACAACAACAGTGGCCCTTTAACACGCCTGTGGGCTTCCTGTTATAGAACAACAACAGTGTCCCTTTAACACACCTGTGGGCTTCCTGTTATAGAACAACAACAGTGGCCCTTTAACACGCCTGTGGGCTTCCTGTTATAGAACAACAACAGTGGCCCTTTAACACGCCTGTGGGCTTCCTGTTATAGAACAACAACAGTGGCCCTTTAACACGCCTGTGGGCTTCCTGTTATAGAACAACAACAGTGGCCCTTTAACACGCCTGTGGGCTTCCTGTTATAGAACAACAACAGTGGCCCTTTAACACACCTGTGGGCTTCCTGTTAAAGAACAACAACAGAGTGTCCCTTTAATCATGCCAGTGCCTTACTGTAGGGCTGGATGAAAAGCCTGTACACCCAGTAGCATTGAGAGACATAAGAGTTTCCTGTGGGTTTCCTCACCCAGGAACGTAGGGGTTCCACAGACGCAGCACCCTGTCCATCCCTCCGGTCACCAGCAGGTTGTGCTGTTTGCTGAGGTCAAAGGTCATGACGCCCTTGTAGACATTGAAGACGGTCTGGTCACATGGTGCCCGGGGCTGAGGATACCCATTGTTATTAGAAAGGGCTCTCTTGGCCTTCCCATCCCGACACACCTCCCTGATTTCCCTCATCTGCTGCTCGATGTTGGTGGACGGGAGAACGCAGCCTGGGCATGAGATCGGATTTTGTTGTTTCAAAGTCATAAGTGATACATTCAACTATATCAATTAAACATAAAAGCACTAATATGCTGTTTAATATATGAGCATACCTACACTCTTACAGACAGACAGACAGACAGACAGACAGACAGACAGACAGACAGACAGACACTACCATTCAAAAGTTTGGGGTCACTTATAAACATCCTAAAATAACATCAAATTGATCAGAAATACAGTGTAGACATTGTTAATGTTGTAAATGACTATTGTAGCATTTTCAAATGGAATATCTACATAGGCGTACAGAGGGCCATTATCAGCAACCATCACTCCTGTGTTCCAATGGCACGTTGTGTTAGCTAATCCAAGTCTATCATTTTAAAAGGCTAATTGATCAATAGAAAACCCTTTTGAAATTATGTTAGCACAGCTGAAAACTGTTGTTCTGATTAAAGAAGCAATAAACGGGCCTTCTTTAGAATAGTTGAGAATCTGGAGCATCAGTATTTGTGGGTTCGATTACAGGCTCAAAATGGCCAGAAACGAAGACCTTTCTTCTGATACTCATCAGTCTATTCTTGTTGTGAGAAGTGAAGGCTATTCTACGCGAGAAATTGCCAAGAAAATGAAGATCTCGTGCAACGCTGTGTACTACTCCTGCTGGCTCGATGCTGGCCTTCTAGGCAAAGTTTCTCTGTCCAGTGTCAGTTTTCTTTTTCCCATCTTAATCTTTTATTTTCATTGGCCAGTCTGAGATATGGCTTTTTCTTTTTGGAGTCGCCCCTTCACTGTTGACGTTGAGACTGGTGTTTTGCGGGTACTATTTAATGAAGCTGCCAGTTAATAATATATAATAATATATGCCATTTAGCTGACGCTTTTATCCAAAGCGCCTTACAGTCATGTGTGCATACATTCTACGTATGGGTGGTCCCGGGAATCGAACCCACTACCCTGGCGTTACAAGCGCCATGCTCTACCAACTGAGCCACAGAAGGACCATGTTAAGGACTTAACTGTCAAGGCGTCTGTTTCTCAAACTAGACACTCTAATGTACTTGTCCTCTTGCTCAGTTGTGGACCGGGGCCTCCCACTCCTTTTTCTATTCTGGTTAGACCCCGTTTGCTCTGTTCTGTGAAGGGAACGCAAACTGGTTTCAGAAGAGTTTCAGAAGAAAGGTCTTTGTTTCTGGCCATTGTGAGCCTGTGTCAAGCCCTGGTCGAAGTATTTTGTGTTTATCTTCATGTATTGGGTCAGGCCAGGGTGTGGCATGGGTTTATGTATGTGGTGTGTATATATTGTGATTGTAGCTAGTGGGGTGATCTAGCAAAGTCTATGGCTGTCTGGAGTGGTTCTCAATCAGAGGCAGGTGTTTATCGTTGTGTCTGATTGGGAACCATATTTAGGCAGCCATATTCTTTGAGTTTGTCCTTAGTGTCCTTGTTCCTGTCTATGTGTTAGTGTACACAAGTATAGGATGTTTCGGTTTTCGTTACGTTTATTGTTTTTGTAGTGTTTGTATTTAGATTCGTGTTACGTTTGTTTATTAAAACATGGATCGCAATCTACACGCTGCATTTTGGTCCGACTCTCCTTCACACCAAGAGAACCGTTACAGAATCACCCACCACAAACGGACCAAGCAGCGTGTCAACAGGCAGGAGCCACAGGAGAGGCAACAGAGGCAGCAGCAGCAGGAGCAGCAGCAGCTGCAGTGGGAGAGGCTGCACAACTTGGAGAAATGGACATGGGAGGATGAACTGGACGGTAAAGGACCCTGGGCTCAGCCTGGAGAATATCGCCGACCCAAGGAAGAACTGGAGGCGGCGAAAGCTGAGAGGCGCAGGTATGAGGAGGCAGCACGGTGTAGCGGATGGAAGCCCGAGAGTCAGCCCCAAATTTCTTGGGTGGGGGCTCACAGGGAGTAGGGCTACGCTAGGTAGAAGACCTACGCTAACTTCCTGTGGTTACCGGGGGGCTAGAGAGACCGGGCAGGCACCGTGTTATGCAGTGGTGCGCACGGTGTCCCCAGTGCGGGTGCATAGCCCGGTGCGGTATATTCCAGCTCCGCGTATCGGCCGGGCTAGATTGAGCGTCGAGCCAAATGTCATGAAGCCGGCTCTATGCATCTGGTCCCCAGTGTGTCTCCTTGGGCCGGCTTACATGGCACCAGCCTTGCGCTCGGTGTCTCCGGTTCACATGCATAGCCCAGTGCGGGCTATTCCACCTCGCCGCACTGGCAGGGCGACCGAGAGTATTCAACCAGGTAAGGTTGGGCAGGCTCGGTGCTCAAGAGCTCCAGTGCGCCTGCACGGTCCGGTCTATCCAGTACCACCTCCACACCCCAGCCCTCCGATAGCAGCTCCCCGCACCAGGCTTCCTGTGCGTGTCCTTGGTTCAATACCACCAGTGCCAGCACCACGCATCAGGCCTACAGTGTGCCTCGCCTCTCCAGCGCTGTCGGAGCCTTTCTCCTCTCCTGCGCTGCCGGAGTCTCCCGTCTGTTCAGCGCAGCCAGAGCTGCCAGCCTGCATGGAGCAGCCAGAGCTGTCAGTCTGCATGAAGCAGCCAGAGCTGTCAGTCTGCATGAAGCAGCCAGAGCTGCCAGTCTGCAAGGAGCTGCCAGAGCTGCCAGTCTGCAAGGAGCTGCCAGTCTGCAAGGAGCTGCCAGTCTGCAAGGAGCTGCCAGTCTGCACGGAGCCGCCAGAGCTGTCAGCCTACATGGAGCAGCTAGAGCCGCCAGTCAGCGTGGAGCAGCCAGAGCCGCCAGTCAGCATGGAGCAGCCAGATCTTTCAGTCTGCCAGGATCCGCCAGTCAACCAGACTCTTCCAGATCTGCCAGTCAACCAGACTCTTCCAGATCTGCCAGTCAACCAGACTCTTCCAGATCCGCCAGTCAACCAGACTCTTCCAGATCCGCCAGTCAACCAGACTCTTCCAGATCCGCCAGTCAACCAGACTCTTCCAGATCCGCCAGTCAACCAGACTCTTCCAGATCCGCCAGTCAACCAGACTCTTCCAGATCCGCCAGACTCTTCCAGATCCGCCAGACTCTTCCAGATCCGCCAGTCAGCCAGACTCTTCCAGATCCGCCAGTCAGCCAGACTCTTCCAGATCCGCCAGTCAGCCAGACTCTTCCAGATCCGCCAGTCAGCCAGACTCTTCCAGATCCGCCAGTCAGCCAGACTCTTCCAGATCCGCCAGTCAGCCAGACTCTTCCAGATCCGCCAGTCAGCCAGACTCTTCCAGATCCGCCAGTCAGCCAGACTCTTCCAGATCCGCCAGTCAACAAGACTCTTCCAGATCTGCCAGTCAACCAGACTCTTCCAGATCTGCCAGTCAACCAGACTCTTCCAGATCCGCCAGTCGGCCGGGATCTGCCAGAACTGCCAGTCGGCCAGGATCTGCCAGTCGGCCAGGATCCGTCAGTCAGCCAGGATCCGCCAGATCCGCCAGTCAGCCAGGATCTGGTAGATCTATCTACCTGCCTGAGCTTCCTCTCACTCCTGAGTTTCCTCTCAGTCCCGAGCTGCCTCAGTCCCGAGCTGCCCTTCAGTCCCGATCTGCTCCTCAGTCCAGTGGGGTTCTGGGTGAGGACTACTAGGCCATGGTCGGCGGCGAGGGTGGACTATCCAGGGACGCGAGGAGAGGGGACTAAGACATTGACTGAGTGGGGTCCACGTCCCGCGCCGGAGCCGCCACCATGGACAGACGCCCACCCGGACCCTCCCTATTGTTTTGAGGTGCGTTCGGGAGTCCGCACCTTAGGGGGGGGGTTCTGTCACGCCCTGGTCAAAGTATTTTGTGTTTATCTTCATGTATTGGGTCAGGCCAGGGTGTGGCATGGGTTTTTGTATGTGGTGTGTATATATTGGGATTGTAGCTAGTGGGGTGATCTAGCAAAGTCTATGGCTGTCTGGAGTGGTTCTCAATCAGAGGCAGGTGTTTATCGTTGTCTCTGATTGGGAACCATATTTAGGCAGCCATATTCTTTGAGTTTGTCGTGGGTGATTGTCCTTAGTGTCCTTGTTCCTGTCTATGTGTTAGTGTACACAAGTATAGGCTGTTTCGGTTTTCGTTACGTTTATTGTTTTTGTTGTGTTTGTATTTAGATTCGTGTTACGTTTGTTTATTAAAACATGGATCGCAATCTACACGCTGCATTTTGGTCCGACTCTCCTTCACACCAAGAGAACCGTTACAGCCTGTAATTGAACCCACAAATGATGATGCTCCAGATACTCAACTAGTCTAAAGAAGGACAGCTTTATTGCTTCTTTAATCAGTACACATAATTGCAAAAGGGTTTTCTAATGATCAATTAGCCTTTTAAAATTATAAACTTGGATTAGCTAACACAACGTGCCATTGGAACACAGGAGAGTGATGGTTGCTAATTATGGCCCTGTGTACGCCTATGTAGATATTCCATTTTAAAAAATCAGCCGTTTCCAGCTAAAATAGTAATTTACAACATCAACAATGTCTACACTGTATTTCTGTTATTTTAATGGACAATTGTTAATAATAATAATAATAATTGGCAATGTTGAAGACAAGTATTGAACCATAAATGTATTTAGACCATCAGACCAAAGGGCCTGCACACCAGAAGTGAGTTTGAACTTGAATACATCCAGCTGAGATGAGAATATGGATGTGACAATGAGTAATTACCTATGACGAGGGAAGAGGCTTCATGATTGGAGGTGGAAACAATCGCACAAATGTCTGGAAAATATTTCACCTAAAATGTAAAAGAAATCTCAAGGTATTGTTGTGTGTAAAAATTATGAAAATATACATCAGTGCCTTCAGAAAGTATTCATACCTCTTGATCTATTCTACATTTGTTGTGTTACAGCCTGAATTCAAAATGAATTAAATTGATTATTGTCTCCTCCATCTACACACAATACCCCATAATAACAAAGTGAAAACATGTTTTCAGAAATGCTTGCAAATTTATTGAAAATGAAATACAGAATTGTAAAGTGTAATTATTCACACCCCTGAGTCAATACATGTTAGAATCACCTTTGGTAGTGTTTACAGCTGTGGGTCTTTCTGGATAAGTCTCTAATAAAAAAATGTACACACCTGGATTGTACAATATTTGCACATTATTATTTTACAAATTCTTCAAGCTCTGTCAAGTTGGTTGTTGATCATTGCCAGACAGTCATGGTCAAGTTTTGCAATAGATTTTCAAGCCAATTTAAGTCAAAACTGTAACTAGACCACGCAGGAACATTCAATGTCATCTTGGTAAGCAACTCCTGTGTATATTTTGCCTTTTGTTTTAGGTTATTGTACTGGTGAAAGGGGAATTTATCTCCCAGTGTCTGTTGGAAAGCAGACTGAACCAGGTTTTCCTCAAGGATTTTGCCTGTCCTTAGCTCTATTCTCCTTATTTTAATAAAACATGTTTAATGATGACAAGCATAAATATAACATGATGCAGCCACCACCATGCTTGAAAATATGGAGTGTGGTACTCAGTAATGTGTTATGTTTGGGGCAAATCCAATACAACACTTTGTATTCAGGAAAAAAAGTGAATTGCTTTGCCACATTTTTGGCAGTATTACTTTAGTGCCTTGTTGCAAACAGGATGCATGTTTTTGAATATTTTCTTATTCTGTACAGGTTTCTTTTCACACTGTCAATTAGTTTAGTATTGTGGAGTAACTACAATGTCCATTCTCAGTTCTCATATCACAACCATGACATTCTGTAACTGTTTTAAAGTCATCACTGGCCTCATGGTAAAATCGCTGGAGGGTTTCTTTCCTCTCCGGCAACTGAGTTAGGAAGGATTATTGTATCTTTGTAGTGACTGGGTGTATTGATACACTATCCAATGTGTAATTAATAACTTCACCATGCTCAAAGGGATATTCAACGTCTGTTTTTTATAACCATCTACCAATAGGTGCCCTTCATTGCGAGGCATTGGAAAACCTCCCTGGTCTTTGTGGTTGAATCTGTGTTTGAAATTCACTGCTCGACTGGGGGACCTTACAGATAATTATATGTGGGATACAGAGATGAGGTATTCATTCAAAGATCATGTTAAACAATATTATTGCACACAGAGTGAGTCCATGCAACGTATTATGTGACTTGTTAAGCACATTCTTCGTCCTGAACTTATTTAGGCATGCCATAACAAGGGAGCTGAATACTTATTGACTCACAACATTTCAGCTGGTGAAGTGTGTAAAAATGATCAAGCAAAAGTACTATAGTGGGCATATTTGTGCATCAGGGCCAGTATTCATGTTGAGTCTATGGGGAGAGAGGGTCACTCTTTTTGTACCATTCACAATCATCTAACAGGCAGAAATGGTTATTCCATAGATAGGCAAAAAAGGTATCCCAGTGTGCATCGAGAAAAACTAAACGTCACCTTTGTCACCCAGTCCTGGTGGACCTTCCATCGAATGTATGTCACATTCTGAGAAAGCACTGCGTTGTCTATCCCGATGTTAGGCACATTCTCAATTTTTGGTAATTTCTTCCACATTCTGCAAATAAAGATGTAGAACTGTTTGAAACAGCACTAAATGATATTTACAGTTACAGTGTTGGCACAGAGATGTTTGGCTGTCACATATTCTGTGCGAGTGCGACCAATCTGTTCAACGACATCACATTCCCATAATTATTTACCAGCAAAGAAATGACAAATTAAAAAGGAATACTTTGAAATGTCTCTATTTGTGTGCAAACCACCCTCTTCGTATCACATTAAAAAAAATAAAAAATAAACTGATATACTAGATTTGTTATCACCCAAAACCTCAAATTAGGCTATTAAGCTATACATTGCCATGGAAACAGTAGACAGCCATTTTAAGTTACATTGGCCTTTTTTCCTAATACCTTTTTGTTGACTTAACAATTTACCTTTAAGATGATGATGCATTCCTGTGATTGTTCAATAGATGCATAAAGTTAACATAAAAAAAAAAACATGTTTACCTCAGAGTCTCCCCCACGGAGGTAATTAATATGATATTCACGCAGCCCTAGAAAGCAGAAAGAGAAAAATAACCCTTTATAATTAATGAGCCGAGTGGCATTTAACTTCTCCTCTCGGGTAATTTAATCTGTTGTCAAGCAGAGAGAGGATTTACATTACCTGGGAGTCTCCATACAAAATAGAACACTCATCAGGTCCGGTGTAGCTGCGGGGGAGAGAAAGACAGGAAAAACACTAAAGCAGGTCTCAGATCAGATTAGACATTAGTGAGACATGGTTTAGGCTGCCAGTGTGTGATCTGGTATAGCATGGTTGAGACTACCAGTGTGTGATCTGCTATTAGTGAGACATGGTTTAGACTGCCAGTGGGTGATCTGGTATTAGTGAGACATGGTTTAGACTGCCAGTGTGTGATCTGGTATTAGTGAGACATAGTTTAGACTACCAGTGGGAGATCTGGCATTAGTGAGACATGGTTAGACTGCCAGTGGGTGATCTGGTATTAATGAGACATGGTTAGACTGCCAGTGGGTGATCTGGTATCAATGATACATGTTTAGACTGCCAGTGGGTGATCTGGTATTACATGGTTTAGACTGCCAGTGTGTGATCTGGTATTAGTGAGACATGGTTAGACTGCCAGTGGGTGATCTGGTATTAGTGAGACATGGTTAGACGACCAGTGGGTGATCTGGTATTAGTGAGACATGGTTAGACTGCCAGTGGGTGATCTGGTATTAGTGAGACATGGTTAGACTGCCAGTGGGTGATCTGGTATTAGTGAGACATGGTTAGACTGCCAGTGTGTGATCTGATATTAATGAGACATGGTTAGACTACCAGTGTGTGATCTGATATCAATGAGACATGGTTTAGGCTGCCAGTGCGTGATCTGGTATTACATGGTTTAGACTGCCAGTGTGTGATCTGATATTAATGAGACATGGTTTAGGCTGCCAGTGTGTGATCTGGTATGACATGGTTTAGACTGCCAGTGTGTGATCTGGTTGATCTGGTATTACATGGTTTAGACTGCCAGTGTGTGATCTGATATTTAATGAGACATGGTTAGACTGCCAGTGTGTGATCTGATATTAATGAGACATGGTTAGACTGCCAGTGTGTGATCTGGTTGATCTGGTATTACATGGTTTAGACTGCCAGTGTGTGATCTGGTATTTAGTGAGACATGGTTAGACTGCCAGTATGTGATCTGATATTAATGAGACATGGTTAGACTGCCAGTGTGTGATCTGGTTGATCTGGTATTACATGGTTTAGACTGCCAGTGTGTGATCTGATATTTAATGAGACATGGTTAGACTGCCAGTGTGTGATCTGGTTAGACTGCCAGTGTGTGATCTGGTGATCTGGTATTACATGGTTTAGGCTGCCTGTGTGTGATCTGATATTAATGAGACATGGTTTGACATGGTTTAGACTGCCAGTGTGTGATCTGGTGATTAATGAGACATGGTTAGACTGCCAGTGTGTGATCTGATATTTAGACTGCATGGTTTGACTGCCTGGTGATCTTAATGAGACATGGTTAGACTAGTGGGTGATCTGCCATGGTTAGACTGCCAGTGTGTGATCTGATATTAATGAGACATGGTTAGACCAGTGTGTGATTAGACATGGTTTGCTGCCAGTGCGTGATCTGGATTCATGGTTTGACTGCCAGTGTGTGATCTGATATTAATGAGACATGGTTTAGGCTGCCAGTGTGTGATCTGTATGACATGGTTTAGACTGCCAGTGTGTGATCTGATCTGGTATTTAGACTGCCAGTGTGTGATCTGATATTTAATGAGACATGGTTAGACTGCCAGTGTGTGATCTGTGAGACATGGTTAGACTGCCAGTGTGTGATCTGGTATTACATGGTTTAGACTGCCAGTGTGTGATCTGGTATTTAATGAGACATGGTTAGACAGTGTGATCTGGTATTTAATGAGACATGGTTAGACTGCCAGTGTTTGATCTGATATTAATGAGACATGGTTAGACTGCCAGTGTGTGATCTGATATTAATGAGACATGGTTTAGGCTGCCAGTGTGTGATCTGGTATTTAATGAAACATGGTTAGACTGCCAGTGTGTGATCTGATATTAATTAGACATGGTTAGACTGCCAGTGTTTGATCTGATATTAATGAGACATGGTTAGACTGCCAGTGTTTGATCTGATATTAATGAGACATGTTTAGACTGCCAGTGTGTGATCTGATATTAATGAGACATGGTTAGACTGCCAGTGTTTGATCTGATATTAATGAGACATGGTTAGACTGCCAGTGTTTGATCTGATATTAATGATACATGTTTAGGCTGCCAGTGCGTGCTAGACTAGAGGCTCACCAGTAGTCCAGTCTCAGAGGGACTGTCTCCAGGGAACTGATCTGACAGTACGGCTCTAGAGAGGACAGCTCATACAACTGGATCTCTCTGTCTCTGTAACACAGGACACACCGACAGGAACGTTGTCCCTGATTGCGTTCCAAATGGCACCCTAATCTCTAGTCCTAGTGTGCTTCTTTATAGCAGTGCCCATGGTCAAAAGTAGTACACCATATAGAGAATAGGGTGCCATTTGGGACACGGCCTCTAACTCCTACCATGGGTATAACAGGTCACACTGTTCAACTGAGACTCAGCCATCTGGGAATTGACCATGATTAGCGGTGGAACACAGATGTTGTCAAGAGAGGGCGTAGCAATAGACTGCACTAACACGAGACAGTAAAATGAAGGAATTTGTGCAAAAGTAATGCTCTAGTTACTTTTCAGCTAAGCCTACATTCTGAAACAGACAGTACACAGCTCTTACCCTGTTCCCATGATAAGTTTGTTGTACTGTGGCATGGTGATAAAATCAGTTGCCCATTTTGGTTTTCTGCTCACTGGTCTTTCATGCTGCATTCAAAGCAAATCATTGAATTTAATTGATGAAAAATTCAAAACACATTTCCAGACTATGACATTTCCAAATTAGGACCAAACTAGGACCACACCCTCTGAGAAGGGTGTGGTCCTACATAAAAAAAGGACAAGTCTACTTCCTCACACTTCAAAACTACTCACTGACACACACACACACACACACACACACACACACACACACACACACACACACACACACACACAAACACGCTCTTGCTCCTCTTCAGGTTGAGCTCGGGGCTCCAGTAGTAGACAGCCCCATCCTCGCGGACGGTGATGATGGTGCCATCGGGGGTGGAGTGGACGCGCAGAACGGGCTCTCCGTGGCTTAGGGCCCTGACCGTGGCTGGCAGGGAGAACGCCACCTGTTTGCTGCGCAACACTGACTCCTCCTTCTCTGTGTACTCCAACTGCATGTACGTACAGAACTCATCCTGCAGGAGATAGGGCAATGTCACATCAATATAGTACTTTATTTATTCCACAAGCTGCAATAGGCAATAATGCAGGCAAGCAGTGCGAATACATATGACAAATAACATGAGACATATCAAATGGAGATAATAGTTATTAAAAACATTTGTGGTGTAGGATAGAAGTGCAACTCAAGTGTGATCATCAGCAGTTGTGATATACATATATGTACAGTATACTCTAGAAATGGGATATCAAACCAAATTCCTGGGATCAGGCTAAAATAAAAGACTTTGTTTGACATGGAATCAAACCCAAACATTTTGAATGCCAGTTTCATGGAAATTGTACTTAATATTTTGTCAGTTGCTTTCCTTGGGCAGTCACCATTCCACTCTAAGGGGAATAAATATTTTGTGACCTGGGTAAAGGAAATGAATCTTATCATCTCACCCATTCAATCCTCCCCTGGCCAGAATAATCGATCTTCATGAATAGTTCTTGGATCTGGGCATTGTTCTGACGTTCACAGAACAAAGGAATGATGGGAGAGACAACAACAACATAGCTGAGTCCAGACATCGTTATCAGGGTTGTTAAAAATACAATGAAACATTTACAGTGTGACAAATAGAAAACTATTTTATTTAGAGAGAGAGAGAGACAGAGAGAGAGACAGAGAGAGAGAGAGAGAGAGAGAGAGAGAGAGAGAGAGAGAGAGAGAGAGAGACAGAGAGAGAGAGACAGAGAGAGAGAGAGAGAGAGAGAGAGAGAGAGAGACAGACAGACAGACAGACAGACAGACAGACAGACAGACAGACAGACAGACAGACAGACAGACAGACAGACAGACAGAGAGAGAGAGAGAGAGAGATCGAGAGAGAGAGAGAGAGAGAGAGAGAGAGAGAGAGAGAGAGAGACAGACAGACAGACAGACAGACAGACAGACAGACAGACAGACAGACAGACAGAGAGAGCGAGAGAGACAGAGAGAGAGACAGAGAGAGAGACAGAGAGAGAGAGAGAGAGAGAGAGAGAGAGAGAGAGAGAGAGAGACAGAGACAGAGACAGAGACAGAGAGAGAGAGAGAGAGAGAGAGAGAGAGAGAGAGAGAGAGACAGAGACAGAGACAGAGACAGAGAGAGAGAGAGAGAGAGAGAGAGAGAGAGAGAGAGAGAGAGAGAGAGAGAGAGAGAGAGAGAGACATATACAGAGACAGAGAGACGGCATGAGAGGGGGGAAGAGAGTTCTATTTCACTTGCTTTGGCAACGTAAACATGTTTCCCCATGCCAATAAAGCCCATTGAATTGAATTTAATTGAGAGAATGAAAGAGACAAAGATCCAGCCATTTATTAATCTGTCTGTCTTATAATTAAAAGTTGCGTCATCTTGGTGCTTTTACAGTTCCATTGACACTTACTATGTTGTGTAAGCCCAAACACTTCTTCACTATCAGTCCAAAGTTCAACACATCCAGTGATCTTTGGCCACCCATTTCAAATTCCTGCAGAGGAGAAGGTGTCATTAAACGCATTGGATCACTGAATTCCAAATCGACCCCAAGCCCCTACTTCTGTAGATTTGAGGATTGGATATGCATTATAGTAATAGCTTCATCTTGCCTTCTGATTGGCTAGGGTTCGATTGGAATTAATCACATATATCCATAAGGAAAGACCATACTAGGTCATCCCAACAACACATTCTCAAACCATATTAGAAATGTACCTCAAATGCCAGTTTGAGCTTTGTCAGGCTTTCAAGGGATACACTCTGCTCAATCTATTTGGGGGAAAAAAGACGCATTTTTGTCATTATAGTGTCACAAATGATATATTTTTTTAAGTAATTCCACACAGGAATGAACAGAAACTTCAGATCAAAGCAGTGTTTTAATACACAATAAGATAATAATGGAATTGGAAAATTGTTTCAGAATTGTTCCATTACTACTGGAAAATGAAGAACAGTGGAGAGGTGACAAATCAAATTGCTCCTTCAATTCTCACAGCCCATGCAAGACTCCACTTACCAGCCAGTTAATGAACTCAGAGCGCTAGAGATACAAGGGAGTGGAGCGGAGGGGACAAGGTTGAGAGAGGACTCTGGCTAACATGGCACACAATTTCCATTTAATTAACAACACACTAGGTGGCAACGTTGAGTGGGGGTTAGACCCCCGTTTTAGTGGTCCTGAGATGCAGGCATCACTCAAACATACACTCACAAACACTCATACACACTAACACATACACGTAACAATATGGCTTCTGTCCCTCTCCATGTCCCAACCTGGGCTTGAACCAGGGACCCCCTGAACACATCAACAACTGCCACCCAAGAAGCATCATTACCTATTGCTCCACAAAAGCTGCGGCCCTTGCGGAGTAATGGAAACAACTACTTCCACTAACTAGCTAATCATTTCACATCAGCTACACACACACACTTACCCGAGACACAGCAATGCACACACCCACACACACACACACAGGACAAACAAACACACTCAAATACATTCAATCTTACACTGCACACACAAAGTGGAGGGTGGGGGAGAGCTACATCTCTGTATGTTCCTAGGGGGAGGGCGGTGTGACACCTTGACGTGGTGACATGCCATGTTCTCTGTTAATAATGGCCTCTCTCAGATGTGACAACAGGGTCTCCTAGCAACAGGCCTTTCATGCCTTTCATCCAAGGAGCCTCTGATCTGTCATTAATGAATATCAGGGATAAACACACTAACAAACTCCTGGACTGCCTGTGTGTGTGTGTGTGTGTGTGTGTGTGTGTGTGTGTGTGTGTGTGTGTGTGTGTGTGTGTGTGTGTGTGTGTGTGTGTGTGTGTGTGTGTGTGTGTGTGTGTGTGTGTGTGTGTGTGTGTGTGTGTGTGTGGCAGATGTGAAATGACTAGCTAGTTAGCAGATGGGAAATATGGGGAGGTACTATATACAGTGGGGCAAAAAAGTATTTAGTCAGCCACCAATTGTGCAAGTTCTCCCACTTAAAAAGATGAGAGAGGCCTCTAATTTTCATTATAGCTACACTTCAACTATGACAGACAAAATGAGGGGAACAAATCCAGAAAATCACATTGTAGGATTTTTAATGAATTTATTTGCAAATGATGGTGGAAAATAAGTATTTGGTCACCTACAAACAAGCAAGATTTCTGGCTCTCACAGACCTGTAACTTCTTCTTTAAGAGGCTCCTCTGTCCTCCACTCGTTACCTGTATTAATGGCACCTGTTTGAACTTGTTATCAGTATAAAAAAGACACCTGTCCACAACCTCAATCAGTCACACTCCAAACTCCACTATGGCCAAGACCAAAGAGCTGTCAAAGGACACCAGAAACAAAATTGTAGACCTGCACCAGGCTGGGAAGACTGAATCTGCAATAGGTAAGCAGCTTGGTTTGAATAAATCAACTGTGGGAGCAATTATTAGGAAATGGAAGACATACAAGACCACAGATAATCTCCCTCGATCTGGGGCTCCACGCAAGATCTCACCCCATGGGGTCAAAATTATCACAAGAACGGTGAGCAAAAATCCCAGAACCACACGGGGGGACCTAGTGAGTGACCTGCAGAGAGCTGGGACCAAAGTAACAAAGCCTACCATCAGTAACACACTACGCCGCCAGGGACTCAAATCCTGCAGTGCCAGACGTGTCCCCCTGCTTAAGCCAGTACATGTCCAAGTCCGTCTGAAGTTTGCTAGAGAGCATTTGAATGATCAGAAGAAGATTGGGAGAATGTCACATGGTCAGATGAAACCAAAATATAACTTTTTGGTAAAAACTCAACTCGTCGTGTTTGGAGGACAAAGAATGCTGAGTTGCATCCAAAGAACACCATACCTACTGTGAAGCATGGGGCTGTTTTTGTGCAAAGTGACCAGGACGACTGATCCGTGTAAAGGAAAGAATGAATGGGGCCATGTATCGTGAGATTTTGAGTGAAAACCTCCTTCCATCAGCAAGGGCATTGAAGATGAAACGTGGCTGGGTCTTTCAGCATGACAATGATCCCAAACACACCGCCCGGGCAACAAAGGAGTGGCTTTGTAAGAAGCATTTCAAGGTCCTGGAGTGGCCTAGCCAGTCTCCAGATCTCAACCCCATAGAAAATCTTTGGAGGGAGTTGAAAGTCCGTGTTGCCCAGCAACAGCCCCAAAACATCACTGCTCTAGAGATGATCTGCATGGAGGAATGGGCCAAAATACCAGCAACAGTGTGTGAAAACCTTGTGAAGACGTACAGAAAACGTTTGACCTCTGTCATTGCCAACAAAGGGTATATAACAAAGTATTGAGATAAACTTTTGTTATTGACCAAATACTTATTTTCCACCATAATTTGCAAATAAATTCATAAAAAATCCTACAATGTGATTTTCTGGATTTTTCTTGTCATTTTGTCTGTCTGTCATAGTCTGTCACAGAAGGTGGTCCTTCTGTAGCTCAGTTGGTAGAGCATGGCGCATGTAACGCCAGGGTAGTGGGTTCGATTCCCGGGACCACCCATACGTAGAATGTATGCACACATGACTGTAAGTCGCTTTGGATAAAAGCGTCTGCTAAATGGCATATATTATTATATTATATTATTTTATTAGTTGAAGTGTCCCTATGATGAAAATTACAGGCCTCTTTCATCTTTTTAAATGGGAGAACTTGCAGAATTGGTGGCTGACTAAATACTTTTTTGCCCCACTGTATCAACAGTTAGCTTACTTGTGGAGATCGAGAATTGAATCAATCATTGCATTTTGGGTGCATTTGAAACATGTGTAACCACACGATTCAGCATCAAACACCGGGACTATGTCAGGGTTCTAACAGGAGCCATCACACTGCTAGAAGAAATGGTGCTATATAAGAACCAAAAATATAAGGGTTCATTTCATTTAACCATCTAAATGTTTTATAAAGACCCACAAAGCATTCTTATTGTTTAGCAGTGCAGGACAATCATTATTTATATGAGACTGGGAGGGAGCATCACTCTCATAACCCCATTGCTCTCCAAATCCTTCTACTGACTGACTTCGACTACTGACTCCATTAATATTTCTACCTGAGGCAGAATGTACCTGTTATCACATGGAAGTCCTTAAACGGGCAATCTGGGATTGGTACATCCATTTGTTTTTACTTTTACTTAATGATATATGACCATTGATTGTTGATTAATGTCATTTAACCTCTTGATCTTAGTTCAACTGTTTGACACCATCAGAACCCCAAAATGTAAGGTGGTTTTACTTTATTGTTTGTAATGAATTTATAAACAAACATTGTTGAGCTTCAAAACATGGTTCAAACTATCATTTTGATCTCATGAATGGTCAGTTCTTGCATCCGTAGCTCCATCTATTTTAGAGTGGCCCTTTAATTAACAGCTAAACTATAAAGAGAATCTGCTATCTAGCCAAGCTATTTCAGCAGAGCAGTATTCTCATTAGATGACCAAAGACAGAAGAGGCTAGCATGGAATCCACACAATATTCCTCTGTTTCACTATTGTCTGACTTTATCGAATAGAGCAATGTTCAATGTTTAATTCCAGTGACAGTCTATTAAGAAGAGACAGTGATAGACAGACAACTGTAGGGGCCAAGGTTCAGGTCAATTCCGTTTTCAATAAAGTCAATTCATGAATTCACTTCCTGGATTTCTGGAATGGACTGAATTTATTCCTAACACTGTAGTGACAGTTTGGGATTACCAATCTCAGGGTTGCTCCCCTTTCTCCAGTCCGGTTGAAGGTTGTTATTTGTTTCAATGGAAATCCCTTTAGCAAGACCCAGTAATTGTGTTTGCTTTTGTACACAGCCTTCACTGGTCCTGGTAATTCTCTGCCTGCCAGAGGCCCTGTCATGTAATGAGAAAATCGATTCTCAACTTCATTCAAAATGTCATTTCTGGCATAACCTCAAATTGATTCCTCCCTTGGGTGTCTGGGTGTCTTCAATTCTACTCTACTGACACCTTAAGGTTAAACTCATCATGATACAGATTCTATGAGTCAGTCAGTCAGCATTTCAGCCCAGTTTAGTTTAAAGGTAGGGGATGGGGCTGGTGAAATGTAACCACTTTCAAATTCATAGACGGGTCAAACAACTAAAACAAATCTTCAAATGTTTGTGTAACATTACCTTTTTAGGTACCCAATTCGTATTTTAATTCATCAAGACTGTCTGTCTGTGTCACTTGTATCCAGCAAAAAAGAAAATTACATTTGCACTTCCACCATTCCAGAGCTTTTTACATCCTCGTGGAGACACGTTCGTGAATAGTGAACAATTAGGCCACTGATTCGTTAGCAACCTTGACGTCTGTCTATACCTGTCTCTAAGTAACAGGTGCCCAACAAACCTTCCTCTGCTGCTGGCTGATAACCAATGCCTAGTAACACCACCCAGGGTATGAGGAAGGTAATGGGTTGGTAGTCACAGACTATATAATAATCCCACAGCATCAAACCACATTCATCTTCCAAAATGTGTTTTCAAGACCTACATCGAGAATAAATATTCAAGAGAATTAATTAAAAAGCCGACTTCTGTCATAAAAACTATCGAATTTGAATATTGAAACAATTTTGCAAATGTCTGAGAGCCAGACAGCAAGGTTTATAGAAATCCCCACTGTTGAAAACAAAATGTTAGTCTAAAAGAAATATGAGATAATGTCTAGATGCTTTTTATAGTGGAAATCAAGATTATAAATTGCTTGGCTGGGCTGATGAGAGAGTGGATTGCGCAGCCAGATGGAACAGAGTAAATAGGCATTTTAACGTCATGGATTTAGCCAGTGGAATAGACACCGGCTTGAATGTATTTTTAACCAATCAGCATTCAGGATTAGACCCACCCGTTGTATAATGGGAAACAACGTATTTTGCTTTTTAGTCCAGAACTAGGCTTAATCTCAGTCAGGAAAACTGTCCTTTAGGGTGGTATACCTTGAGCTTGCTGAGGCTGTGTGTGGGATCGTCACTGTAGAGTAGTCGTGACCTCAGTTTGACCTGGTCTCCCATGGTTACAGAGTGGCGACGGTTCTCCTGTCTCAGCAGCTCACGCTCCAGCCACTTAGGAGGTGGCCTGTCCTCTGACACAGCCCCCAGGTACACCATTGCGACACCAGGGTCCGATCTCTCTCCCCGCTGCTCGGGCCCCGACATCTTAGTCCCTCGCTCTCCTGCACTCCCCAGCTCAGCAAAGACGCTGTGGAAGAAAAACCCAAAAGTCGCAGGTTAAGTCCAGAAAAGAAGACCCTGTGTAATTGGTGCTCTGACCTAGAGGGGATCCAACCTTCCATTTTCTTGCTGCGTCCACACAGGCAGCCCAATTCGGATCCTTTTTTCATGAATTGGTCTTTTGGCCAACCAGATCACCTCTGAAAAAGATCTGATGTGAAAAGATCTGACGTGATTGGTCAAAAGACTAATTAGTGGGGAAACTAACCGAATTGGACTGCCTGTAGAAACGCAGCCTTAAAGTCAATGCTGTGAGAGGGAGGAAAGCCCTGTTTGCAGCTACATCCACCAGATAATACAGTCAGTCTAAAAAGCCTTCCAGACAAACCAAACACACAGCAGACGGAGGTTGCAAAATAAGTTGTTCCTTACGTAATGTGCGTTAGATAACTACTGTACATCAGCGGGAGTCTGTGTGTATAGCAGAACTTCTCTGTGAGGTTATAAACTTTGCTTGACACAGCCACTTTTATGACAAATTCCGCATGATCTGGCAATTACAATTTTGTTTACCAAAACAGAAGATAGGAGGGGGGCTAGGAATAACAGCATTCAAATCTTATCAAATCTGGGTAAATGTATTTAAACGGAGCTCAACTGAATTTGGTTTCCAGTGCTACATGGTAAATGTAGAGCTGTGCCACCGAGGCCACTTCCACAACCCCTTGACAACAGTCAACAGGCTCTGAAAAATAGGCATTCTGCTCCTTTAGAGAGCAACAACATTGCAGTGCAACAACGCAAAAGCCTCAACCCAAACCACCTGTCACCCCAGCTCAACCTCGTTAGCCCCATGCTGAGATGAAAGCCCACACTGAAAAACAGCAGAGCAAAAAAAATGCGATAATCAATTAGAAAACCAGCATGGAATCACGGCTGTTCTGCTGTTAAAAGCAACAACAACGCAGTGGCTCATGACTGAATCTCAAACTGACAGGAGAAGCAAAAGCAGAGGAGAAGTAGAGGCAGAATACCTGGACACATTCTGAGCCTCTAGTTTCCCAGCAGCTGAAGAAGGGCGAATTTTCTTCCACAGCGGCATCCCAGTAGTCTTTGTATGTCTGTGTCTGTTTGTGTGTCTGTCAGTGTTCACTTGTCTGTTAGAGTGGAGGAAATGGAGGAGCTCAGCCTTTCAGAACCAGTTCAGCGCACAGCCTCTGCTTCTCAAGGTCTCACATTACCTGACACAGTTCACCTGGACTCACGTGGGTGGCTCTCTGGTAACTAAGATACTCCCTGGTAACTAAGACACAAAGATAACTACCGGATGCATTTCTGCTAATATTGTCTGTTCCACAAAGCAGACAGAACCTTGGATTAGATCTAAAGGGCACTACACTTATTGGTGTAAACCTGCGTAGTTGTCATGTGACTGCCATGTTATAATGATAGTATTATACCAACAACTGTCTCTGAAACCTCATTCTGACAGCCTTTTAAAACAGTAGGAATACCCGTGGCGACCCGTCATTCAGGGCAGGTGGGGCAGATTATACCTTCATTATAACATGGCAGTTACATGACAACCACCCACGTGAGTCCGGGTGAACTGTGTCAGGTAATGTGAGACGTTGAGAAGCAGAGGCTGTGGGCTTAACTGGTTCTGAAAGGCTGAGCTCTTCCATTTCCTCCACTCGAACAGAGTGTTGGAGGCCCTAGTTGAAATTGTGTTGTGGGGGGGGGCACCACACCTTGTGCATTTTAGAGTTAATTCTGTGCAATTCTACACATTTTGTCAAGGGGCATAGAACATTTTGCCATTTTAAAGCAAGTTTGCTGCAATTCTACACATTATGCCATGGGTTGGAAGAGAACATTTTGCAATTGTATAACTATTGTACGATTTTACTCATTTTGCCACGGGGTGGAGAGAAAACCTGCTGATGCACAACCACATTTTGAAATTGCACACTGTGTATTCTACTTCAACTGAGTTCCAAATGTATTTATTCAAATTTGTATTCATTTTTTGGGGGAA
This sequence comes from Oncorhynchus keta, assembly GCF_023373465.1. Classification (NCBI taxonomy): domain Eukaryota; kingdom Metazoa; phylum Chordata; class Actinopteri; order Salmoniformes; family Salmonidae; genus Oncorhynchus; species Oncorhynchus keta. The sequence continues at coordinate 2,181,332 of NC_068438.1, forward strand.
ATTGATCTGCAACCTTACAAAAGCGGGACCAGGGGCTGCCAGTTGCCCATCCCTGCCCTATATAATATTCCCTACTTGTCAAAAGAAAAGGGAATAAGTTGCCTTATAGCAGCGGCATTTGCGATTGGTCTACAACAACAAAAGGTTCTCATATTTTTATTAAAGTATATATATTCTAATTCATAGGCTAAGTTTTAACTGTTCATAGAAGTCCTCTAAATGTGTACATTTTCCTGTTTAAAAAATATATTGTTCAAAACAAGCTGTAAATACTTACTACTCTGCCCCTCAGTTACTGCCAGCAGCAGCAGCTCCGTCTCCGTGGGCGCATAGTCCATGACATTGCTTGGATTGTTTTGCCAGCTATTTGCTATGAGAGGGAATTGCCCCAATGAAATCGCAGGATTTCATAGCATAACACTCAACAGCACAAAGTAAATGGACCGTCCTTGGGTGCTCAAATGTATGTCCGTTCTGTCAGAACTTCTGGGTCTGCTCTACGCTCCCTCCCAATGAGTTTCTTTCTCCAGATGGCTTACTTCCGCACGTGAGACTAGATCTGCTCTATATCAGGTACAGATGACGCTAAAGCAAAAAAAAAAAGACAATAATTAACTTGGAAATAAATCATCATAACAGTCATTGTAGCCTGGGACCTGATAAACCAGACAACTACATCTAACAAGAGTTGAAGGACAGAAGGATACACTAGCTAGAACCTTCTCATCGCGGATCTGGTAAGAAAAAAAAGCATGGCAAATTTGATTGTTTCTACTGTAGGTGACTGGGTGACATGTTGTGTGGACTAAAATAGCATAAAACCGAATGATTTACAAAGCATGATCAAATTAAATAGCACGCCACAGTCAGGTTTTTGAAAATGTTAGATTTTTAACTAGTTTATCTACCTTTAATAAGCAGCTAGCCTACTAGCTAGTTAGCGCCATAGACAATTTCAACACTTTCTAATCTAATATTTGATTAACTCGGAAATATTAAGTTATTTCAGGATGAAACTTAACTTGCTTTGTGACATTATGTTTGTCACGCTCTGACCGGTTTCACCTGTTCCTGTTATTGTCTCCACCCCCTCCAGGTGTCGTTTATTTTCCCCAGTGTATTTATCCCTGTGTTTCCTGTCTCTCTGTGCCAGTTCGTCTTGTATGTATACAAGTCAACCAGCGTTTTTCCCGTTCTCCTGCTTTTCATATTCTCCTTTTTCTAGTCCTCCCGGTTCTGATCTTTGCCTGTTTCTGGACTTTGTACCCGCCTGGCTGACCATTCTGCCTGCCTTGACCATGAGCCTGTCTGCCACTTTGTATCTCCTGGACTCTGATCTGGTTTGACCTTTTTGCCTGTCCATGACCATTCTCTTGCCTACCCATTTGGATTAATAAACATTGTAAGACTCCAACCATCTGCCTCCTGTGTCTGCATTTGGGCCTCACCTTTTGCCTTGATAGTACAAACTGGCCATGCTAGAACTAGCATCTCTTTTTTGTCCGAGTTTAAAAGCTAAACATTTGCCGCCATCCACATCCTTATGTCTGAAACACAGGCTTCCAGGGAGAGCAATTTTGGGGCTTCACCATGTTTCATTGAAATGTACAGCTGTGTATTATCCGCATAGCAGTGAAAGTTAACATTATGTCACCAAGAGGTAAAATATATGGTGAAAACAATAGTGGTCCTAAAACGGAACCTTGAGGAACACCGAAATGCATAGTTGATTTGTCAGGGGACAAACCATCCACAGAGACAAACTGATATCTTTCCAACAGATAAGATCTAAACCAGACCAGAACTTGTCCGTGTAGACCAATTTGGGATTCCAATCTCTCCAAAACAATGTGGTGATTGATGGTGTCAAAAGCAGCACTAAGGTCTAGGAGCACGAGGATAGAGAGCCGTTTATTATGTTCAACATAGGAGGGCCAAGCACAGGAAGCAGCTCTTTCAGTAGTTTAGTTGGAATAGGGTCCAGTATGCAGCTTGAAGGTTTAGAGGCCATTACTATTTTCATCAATGTGTCAAGATATATTATTTAAAAACTTGAGTCTCTCCCTTGATCCTAGGTCCTGGCAGTATTGTGCAGACTCAGGACAACTGAGCTTTGGAGAATACACAGATTCAAAAAGGAGTCCGTAATTTGCTTTCTAATGATCTTGATCTTTTCATCAAAGAAGTTCATGAATTTATTACTGCTGAAGTGAAAGCCATCCTCTCTTGGGGAATGCTACTTTTTTTAGTTAGCTTTGCGACAGTAAATTTGTGATTGTTCTTATTTTCCTCAATTAAGTTGGGTAAATAGGATGATCGAGCAGCAGTGAGGGCTCTTCGATACTGCACGGTACTGTCTTTCCAAGCTAGTCGGAAGACTTCCAGTTTGGTGTTGTGCCATTTCCGTCCCAATTTTCTGGGAGCTTGCTTCAGGGATCGGGTATTTTATGTATACCAGCGAGCTAGTTTCTTATGACAAATGTTTTTTGTTTTTATGGGTGCGACTGCATCTAGGGTATTACGCAAGGCTACATTTAGTTCCTCAGTTAGGTGGTTAACCGATTTTAGTACTCTGACATCTTTGGGTAGGTGGAGGGAGTCTTTTAAGGGCATCTAGGAATCTTTTGGTTGTCCGAGAATTTATAGCACGGCTTTTGATGATCCTTGGTTCGGGTCTAAGTAGATTATTTGTTGTGATTGCAAACATAATAAAATGGTGGTCTGATAGTCCAGGATTATGAGGAAAAACACTAAGATCCACAATATTTATTCCACGGGACAAAACTCGGTCCAGTGAGTTGGTCCGGAGACATGTTGGGCAAAACCCACTGAGTCGATAATGGCTCCGAAAGCCTTTTGGAGTGGGTCTGTGGACTTTTCCATGTGAATATTAGTCACCAAAAATGTGAATATTTTCTGCCATGACTACAAAGTCAGGGAACTCAGTGATGAATGCTGTATATGGCCCAGGAGGCATAGATTTCATGACTAGAAGCTCAAAAGACGAAAACGCAGTAATTTTTTAATTTGCTTTCGTAAATGTTAGCAACCTTTGCGGGATGTGCGGGGGATATAGTCAATAGCGTAACCAGGAGGAGAGGCCTCATTTAACAAATTAAATTCATCAGGCTTCAGCCATGTTTCAGTCAGGCCAATCACATCAAGATTATGATCAGTGATTAGTTCATTGACTATAACTGCCTTGGAAGTGAGGGATCTAACATTAACTAGTCTTATTTTGAGATGTGAGATATCATAATCACTTTCAATAATGACAGGAATGGAGGAGGTCTTTATTCCAGTGAGATTGCTAAGGAGAACACCGCCATGTTTAGTTTCGCCCAACCTAGATCGAGGCACAGACACCGTCTCAATGGGGATAGGTGAGCTGACTACATTGACTGTGCTATTGGCCGACTCCACTAAGCTGACAAGCTGGATAAAAGCCTGCTGCCTGGCCTGCACCCTATCTCATTGTGGAGCTAGAGGAGTTAGAGCCCTGTCGATGTTAATAGATAAGATGAGAGCACCCCTCCAGCTAGGATGGAGTCCGTCACTACTCAGCAAGCCAGGCCTGGTCCTGTTTGTGGGTGAGTCCCAGAAAGAGGGACAATTATCTACAAATGCTATCTTTTGGGATGGGAAGAAAACAGTTTTCAACCAGCGATTGAGTTGTGAGACTCTCATCACTCCCCCTAACTGGGAGGGGGCCAGAGACAATTCCAGGATGACTGTTTCATCCTAACATCGTTGGTACTGATGTGGATAACAATATCCCACTCAAGAGGCATATGCCATCTAGTGGGTGCCATCTAGTGCCACATTTCTGTAACAACACTTCACCTAAACCTGCTTTAGAGGCATATCCTGTGTCTTTGGTTTTGCACTTTTCATCACCGAACCTCAGTACTGGAGCATGCATGGTTAATGCCTTCAGCTGCTCCAACTCTTTCTGTTCCAACACCACTCTGTAGTTTTACACAGTACACTTCTCATCTGACTCGTTTGAGTTGCCAAATTAGGTACATATTTGCCCACATAGTTAACCATGCCTAAGAATCTAAACTAGAAATATATTCACAGAATCATAGAACACTATGTAATTATGCCATTAAATTAAATCGTAATAAAAAATGCTTTTATTGATTATAAAAATTACTCTACAAAGGTATGGAATACAGTTATTGTCTTACTTGGTACATCTATCTCATCACGCCCATCTAGTGTGGAGGTTGATGAGAGAACAATAACAAAACCAGCTCATATTGACAATCATTTAGCAGATTTATTTACAATGAAAATGTATTTACTGAGCGATAATGTAAACACCCATTCTTCCAAACAAGCCATTGTCCAGATTTTAGTGAAGCATTTGATTTAGTGGATCATTAAATCATTGACAAAATGATTGTATTATGGGTTTAAGGAGGCAGCATTGAATTGGGTGCAGTCATATCTAACTGACAGGAAACAGTAAACCTATAATCAATGGGTCGTTTTCTTCCCCTCATGCTTTAAACTGTGGAATACCGCAGGGCAGCTACCTTGGGCCATTTCTTTACTATATACTAACGACCTTTCTTATGTAACTCAAGCTACTATATTTGCAGAGGATACTACAAGTTATACAGCAAGACAATTGTTTCAACAGGTACAGCAAACTCTGGGAAATATCAGGGAGTGGGTTTACCAAAGCAAACTAGTTTTGAACACCAAGAAAACCAAGGTTAAGTTGGTCTGTTCCTCCAGGAAAAGGCCAACACAGCATACAATTATGGGGGAGTACAAATTGAGGAAGTGGCAGAAACCAAACTACTAGGAGTGCAGCCAGACAACTGCTTATCATGGTCATCTCAAATAACTCATTTATGTAAAAAAATATATATATATATAATTAACTGCATGCATGATCAGAAAGATAGCTAAATATTTACCAGGAAATAGACAAAAGAACAGAGCAATAAAGAAATTGAATAATTTATCTGAGCAAACCAGAAACATTTCAATATATAAATTCAAACAGTACTTTAGAACCATTTAAATATAATACATTGGAAGGTTGTACAGGACTGTGGTAGTTGAAGGAATCAATCTACTATTTTAGACTGTTAAGAGTATTTATCTGGTCAATATGCCGTAATTGTAAAATAAGAAATTGTTCTTAACTGACTTGCATAGTTAAATCAAATTAAATAAAAGTGTACACTTTTGTGCCTGGCACACTCAAATATCTGTTGGACTGTCCTATGAAAGACTTCTGTTGCTGAAGTGAGAATAAACAGGAGTACCTACCAAAAGGAGTATTGAAAGTACAAAGCCTTGTACTCTCCTTGTCGAGACTGGACTGCCAAAACCCTGAGGAGGCGTCTCGCTTTGAGAAGTATTTAGCTCTTAATATGTTCTCAAATATCTCCCCTCTGGTAGGCAGCTGAAAGTGTTCCTTTTTTACATACTTGTTGAGCTCTTTTGGATCCCATACACAGTCCGAGCAAGCCATCTTTCTTGTCAACTACTACTAGTGAGTGGATCCATTCAGTAGGCTCTTCTACTTTGTCTGAGATATCTAAGGCCTCTAGCCTCAGTAGCTCTGCTTTTAGCTGGTCTCTTAGTGATCATGGTACCTTTCTAGGTGCATGGATCACTGGTCTACAGTATTTGCTCTAACCTTGAGTTTTCCTATTCCCTGAAAAACATCAGCATATGCATCCTCAACATTAGTCTTTTCACCATTCACTGTATGAACCCATTTCACTAGACCCAGTAAGTTACATGACATGTTTTTTCTCCCTTTACTATGTCAAACTGAACCTTGTGAGATTCATCATCTACCTCCAGCACCAATGTGCATGTGCCTGAAGTGGTAAATGCTTCACCACTGTAAGCTTTCAATCTTCTCCTTTGTTTTGTGTTCACCACTGGTTTTACCTGTAACCATAACAATTCAGTCTGTGCTCCAGTGTCAAGTTTGAACACAATGTCGGTCCATTACTCGTGTAGGTAGCAGTCCAGTCCTTGTCTGGTCCTGCAAGTGTGACTGTTCCCACAAAGAGGTCATCTAAAGACCCCTCACTGTACTCTGTTGTCACTGCTGTTGTCCTGGTCCTCATTGACACAGTGTACTGTATTTTGTTGTCTCCGCTGCCTGCATTTGAGTGCGAAGTGGTTCCACAGTTGTAACACTCATGCCACAGTTGTAACACTCTTTTCTATATACTGGGCACTGGCAAGGTCTGTACTCTCCTCCACAGCTGCCGCACGAGGGCTGGTTCCCTGAAGTGTGCTGCTGGCTGCTGTCGGTGCTGTCCTTTGCAGTTAGCCATTTAGCTGTAGCTCTTCCTTTGCTAACATACTCCACTTTTCGTACGGTGTCACTACGAATACCACTGTCCATTGACCGTATGCAACTCTGAGTCACCTGTCTAGCTTGACATCTGTATTGCTCTTTATAGTGTCAATTCATTTTCACCAATTAACTTGTCTCTCACCCCCATGACAATTCTATCTCGTGTCAGCGGGTCTGCAATTTGACCGTAATTACGACTGACATTTCAGTGTCAAGTCCATAATAAATTCCTCAGCAGTCTGTTTCATTTTGACATACAGTACGAGTCAAAAGTATGGACAAACCAACTCATTCAAGTGTTTTTCTTTATTTGTACTATTTTCTACATTGTGGAATAATAGGGAAGACATCAAAACTATGAAGTAACTGTCACGCCCTGATCTGTTTCACCTGTCCTTGTGATTGTCTCCACCCCCTCCAGGTGTAGCTGATTTCCCACAGTGTATTTATCCCTGTGTTTCCTGTCTCTCTGTTCCAGTTCGTATTGTATGTTTTTAGGCAAGTCAGTTATGAACAAATTCTTATTTACAATGACGGACTACTAAAAGGCCTCCTGCATGGACGGGGGCCTGGGATAAAATAAAAACAAAAATACAATATAAATATAGGACAAAACAAACATCACAACAAGAGAGACACAACACTACATAAAGAGAGACCTAAGACAACAACATAATAACAAAACATGACAACACAGCATGGAAGCAACACCACATGACAACAACATGGTAGCAACACAACATGGTAGCAGCACAAAAACATGGTACAAACATTATTGGGCATAGTCAACAGCACAAAGGACAAGAAGGTAGAGACAACATTACATCATACGAAGCAGCCCCAACTGTCAGTAAGAGTGTCCATGATTGAGTCTTTGAATGAAGAGATGGAGATAAAACTGTCAGTTTGAGTGTTTGTTGCAGCTCGTGCCAGTCGCTAGCTGCAGCGAACTGAAAAGAGGAGCGACCCAGGGATATATGTGCTTTGGGGACCTTTAACAAAATGTGACTGGCAGAACGGGTGTTGTATGTGGAGAATGAGGGCTGCAGTAGATATCTCAGATAGGGGGGGTGAGGCCTAAGAGGGTTTAATAAATAAGCATCAACCACTGGGTCTTGCGACGGGTATACAGAGATAACCAGTTTACAGAAGACTATAGAGTGCAGTGATGTGTCCTATGAGGAGCATTTAGGATCAGCTTGATCTCTCCCCCAGAGAGAAGAGAGAGATTAAAAAGGTTGGAGATAGCCTTGGTGATAATAGGGAGCAGCAACCTTAAAGAAGAAAGGGTCTAAACCATCCAGATGGTTTAGACCCTGAGAACCACCCAGATGGTTCTTTGGGGTCAAGTTTAAGGAGTTCCTTTAGCACCTCGGACTCAGTGACTGCCTGCTGGGAGAAACTTTGTAGCGGGGCAGGGGAAAAAGAGGGAGAAGCATTGGGGATAGTCACATTAGAAGGGGTGGGAGATGAGGAAATGTTGGACGAGCAAAGAGGCAGGAAATAGGAATAGGAATCATGACTTAATGAAGTGATGATTAAAGAGCTCAGTCATGTGCTTCTTGTCAGTAACAACCACATCATCAACATTAAGGGACATGGGCAGCTGTGAGGAGGAGGGTTTATTCTCCAGGTCTTTAACCGTTTTCCAGAACTAAGCAGGAAGGAGGATAGAATTATGGTCAGATTTGCCAAATGGAGGGCGAGGGAGAGCTTTGTATGCGTCTGTGTGTGGAGTATAGGTGGTCCAGAGTTCTTTTCCCTCTGGTTGCACATTTAACATGCTGATTATCATGAGATACTCTACCTCAGGCGAGCAATATCTTGAGACTTACTTAGATATCATGCACTAGCTGTTGTTTACAAAAATACATGGGCCGCCGACGCTGTCCTGCCAGTACATCATATACATCATAACCAGCCAGCTGTATGTTGATGTTGTCATCATTCAGCCACGACTCTGTGAAGCATAAGATGTTACAGTTTTTAATGTCCCGTTGGTAGTTTAATCTTCCGCATCACTCTTCGATTTTATTGACCAAACATTGCACGTTTGCTAGCAGAATGGAGGGAAGTGGGGGTTTATTCGATCACCTACAAAGTCTCAGAAGGCAGCCCGACCTTCGCCCCTTCTTTCTCCGCCTCCTCTTCACACAGACCACGGGGATCAGGGCCTGTTCCCGAGGAAGCGGTGTATTCTTCGCGTCGGACTCGTTAGAGTCGTGAAAGGAAAAAGAGGATTCTGCTAGTCTGTGGTGAGTAATCGCATTCCTGATGTCTAGAACTTATTTTTGGTCATAAGAGACGGTAGCGGCAACATTATGTTTAAAAAAAGTACAAAAATAGGTTACAGACAATGCAAATAAACAACCAAAAAAACACAATAGGCTGTGGGCACGTAAAAAGTCTGACATCCTCTCCGGCGCCATTTTTCAATAACACAACAAGATGCAACAATTCAAGTTTTTCTGTCAATGAAGTATGTTCTCAATGGGATTTTATAGGAGTGACGCCAAATCCAAGCCAGCTTCCCTTGAAGGCAAGAGAAGCCAGCAAGCATCTGGCCTCCCTTGACTACAAAAAGTATTAAAAATGATCTAATCAGTGTTGAGCTAAAGTGAGCGAGCTCAACTGTGAATGGTCCTGGCGCACCAAAAAAAAGTATCAATGGAAGCCAACTTGGATTTGGCATCACTCCTATCAAATGTTTTCCTTGTTTTCCTCCAATGGCTAGCTATCCAGCTATCTAAAATGGTCCCTTTCCTACATTAGCCATGGATGGAGATAGGGATTTGGACTTTTGGATTTTACTTAATTCTTTGTACTAGCCAATGACTATAAAGGCGATTATGATCCAAAGATTAATGCATACAGTGCCTTACGAAAGTATTCGGCCCCCTTGAACTTTGCGACCTTTTGCCACATTTCAGGCTTCAAACATAAAGATATAAAACTGTATTATTTTGTGAAGAATCAACAACAAGTGGGACACAATCATGAAGTGGAACGACATTTATTGGATATTTCAAACTTTTTTAACAAATCAAAAACTGAAAAATTGGGCGTGCAAAATTATTCAGCCTATTTACTTTCAGTGCAGCAAACTCTCTCCAGAAGTTCAGTGAGGATCTCTGAATGATCCAATGTTGACCTAAATGACTAATGATGATAAATACAATCCACCTGTGTGTAATCAAGTCTCCGTATAAATGCACCTGCACTGTGATAGTCTCAGAGGTCCGTTAAAAGCGCAGAGAGCTTCATGAAGAACAAGGAACACACCAGGCAGGTCTGAGATACTGTTGTGAAGAAGTTTAAAGCCGGATTTGGATACAAAAAGATTTCCCAAGCTTTAAACATCCCAAGGAGCACTGTGCAAGCGATAATATTGAAATGGAAGGAGTATCAGACCACTGCAAATCTACCAAGACCTGGCCGTCCCTCTAAACTTTCAGCTCATACAAGGAGAAGACTGATCAGAGATGCAGCCAAGAGGCCCATGATCACTCTGGATGAACTGCAGAGATCTACAGCTGAGGTGGGAGACTCTGTCCATAGGACAACAATCAGTCGTATATTACACAAATCTGGCCCTTATGGAAGAGTGGCAAGAAGAAAGCCATTTCTTAAAGATATCCATAAAAAGTGTTTTTTAAAGTTTGCCACAAGCCACCTGGGAGACACACCAAACATGTGGAAGAAGGTGCTCTGGTCAGATGAAACCAAAATTGAACTTTTTGGCAACAATGCAAAACGTTATGTTTGGCGTAAAAGCAACACAGCTCATCACCCTGAACACACCATCCCCACTGTCAAACATGGTGGTGGCAGCATCATGGTTTGGGCCTGATTTTCTTCAGCAGGGACAGGGAAGATGGTTAAAATTGATGGGAAGATGGATGGAGCCAAATACAGGACCATTCTGGAAGAAAACCTGATGGAGTCTGCAAAAGACCTGAGACTGGGACGGAGATTTGTCTTCCAACAAGACAATGATCCAAAACATAAAGCAAAATCTACAATGGAATGGTTCAAAAATAAACATATTTCGGTGTTAGAATGGCCAAGTCAAAGTCCAGACCTGAATCCAATCGAGAATCTGTGGAAAGAACTGAAAACTGCTGTTCACAAATGCTCTCCATCCAACCTCACTGAGCTCGAGCTGTTTTGCAAGGAGGAATGGGAAAACATTTCAGTCTCTCGATGTGCAAAACTGATAGAGACATACCCCAAGCGACTTACAGCTGTAATCGCAGCAAAAGGTGGTGCTACAAAGTATTAACTTAAGGGGGCTGAATAATTTTGCACACCCAATTTTTCAGTTTTTGATTTGTTAAAAAAGTTTGAAATATCCAATAAATGTCGTTCCACTTCATGATTGTGTCCCACTTGTTGTTGATTCTTCACAAAAAAATACAGTTTTATATCTTTATGTTTGAAGCCTGAAATGTGGCAAAAGGTCGCAAAGTTCAAGGGGGCCGAATACTTTCGCAAGGCACTGTACATTGATCTGCCCCTTGGCCTGAGAGGATGGAAGTTCAATATGTAGCTAGATGTAGAAGCCTAATGTTAACTAGCTAACATTGCCCATGAATGGAAGTGAGCAATCATTTTAGCCAGGTAGCCAAGGACAACAAAAATGTAATGTGTGTACTGTATGACAGAGTGATTCATCAGCATGAAAGAGAGGAGGATGACATTGGCGTTTCTCTACGAGGGTGAGTCAACATGTTTTTCTACTTGCACAAACATGTATGCACACACACATGCACACACAGAAATCAGAACCATAGACAGCCACATTATATTTAGCATACGTTGACTGGACTAAATTGTTTTTGGTGTATTTTAGTTGCCACTGTATTTGATTAAGCAGACATTATTTGATGATGTTGAAATGGTGCTGGAATTGTGAAGGCAGCTCCTGTTTTCTTTGCAACTTGTGGTAACTCTATATGGTTCTACATCAATAGTTAGTTGTTTAGTGGTCAAGAAATTGCAGGAACATTTGTGTTTCGGGACCATGTAACTGTTACTGCACCTGCAATTTGCTTTCTGGACCTCACCAGACAGAGTTTGCTATGCGGTTTTGTGATAAAACCAAGATGTGGTTGAATTTATTCTGCCACTGCGTCTTCTTATTGTCTCGGCCTTTACACATATGTATCACGGTCACCAGGCATATGAATTAACAGGTTATAGAGACAATCACTTTAATAAATAATGATTTCATAAATATACAACAGGCCTACATAGGCCGCACTGTGATGGTTAATGAATGCATGGAATTCTTCGACATCTCCACTAAGAACTGTGGAAAGCAAGCGCCCGAAGCAGTTGGCGGCAGCCAGTAGGAGCCACAATGTATGGAACCAGCGAAAAGACCGCTGATTAAAGCTGACAAGCATCGTCCCATTGCCGTTCTCGTAGCAGCAGGATATTATGGTGGCAGCACGATCGCAGGGTGCAACATTTAAAAATATATAATAAGAGTCCCCCTGCAAAGAAAGGCTCACCTTTGGGAATATCGACACTGTCATCCTTGTCATTGTCATTCTGAACCAATGATGGCCATGGCAAAAGGTAGGGGCAGATATATATGTTCTATTGGAAAAATTACTCTTATCTGCTAGTGGTAGATTACTATTCAAGATACATTGAAATAGCAAAGACACCCATAACCACATCAGATGGTGTTATCAGTACATTTTTGGTTACAGATAACGCTGTTCTCCGTGAGCTCCTTTTCTGCTTTTGCAGAATATGACTTCATACGTGACCAGTAGCCCCTACCATGCACAGAGCAACGGTGAGGCAGAGAGAGCTGTGAAAACAGTCAAGGGACTGCTGAAAAACAACAAGGATCCATACAGGGCTCTGTTAGCTTACAGAATTACACTGCATCATGGGCCGTCACTTGCCGAGCACCTGATAGGCAGGAGGCTGCACTCCCCATTGCCTGTCTCGCCGGCTCAGTTTAAATCTCAATGACCTAACAGGAAGGCCTTGGCTGAGAGGGACAAACGGCTGAAGCAAACACAAACTGGAGACTTTAATCAGAGACACCGTGAGACCAAAGTTTACAGAAGGTCAATGTGTGTGGAATACAAACTCAAAGACACCAGCAATAGTGCTGAGAAAAGCGGATGCATGTTCCTATATGGTGGACACAGGCTCAGAGGAGGTACGGAGGAACAAAACACACCTCAGAGCTCTTCCAGATCTACCAGCCACACAGGCTGAGGAGGCCACAGACAAGACACAAAAAGAGGGGGAAGGAGAGAATGCTCACAGAGCCACAAGCTCGCCCAAAAGGCATTCTCACAGAGCCACAAGCTCGCCCAAAAGGCATTCTCACAGAGCCACAAGCTCGACCCAAAAGGCATTCTCACAGAGCCACAAGCTCGCCCAAAAGCATTCTCAGAAAGTCACAAGCTCGCCCAAAAAGCATTCTCAGAAAGTCACAAGCTCGCCCAAAAAGCATTCTCAGAAAGTCACAAGCTCGCCCAAAAGGCATTCTCACAGAGCCACAAGCTCGCCCAAAAAGCATTCTCACAAATCCACAACCTCGCCAAAAAAGGGATGTGAAGCCACCAGTGGCATGAATAGAATACATATTGTTGAGGACCATACCCTGCAAAAAGAGACTGTGTGCTTTCATGCTGAATGCTTTCATGCTGTTTCAGAATGTGAAGTAGCATGTTAAGAGAATAATACTGGTTCCAAATTATATTTCAGTTATGCTTCAGTGGTTCTGAATGTTGAATTCTTCATTGGAGAGGGGAAGATGTAGTAGGAAGGCCCTTATGGGTATTCGTACCTACGTATAACATGCACAGACTAAAAGTCTATCTATCTGTTGTTTTAGGTGATGCCTGACAAAGGGTGGTTGTTCGCTGTCTTTGAGCTGTCGAAACCGTACTTCTAGACCGGAACCCTGGCCACCTGACTAAAGCCCCAACTAAGATGATCCACATTTCAATTGTGGGCTTTTATTTTGAAGGATTTAATATTACCATACGAAAGTGACGGGATTGTTTGTATTTCTGGCGGAATATTAATCACCGTCCCATTGTTGTTTGTTGAGGCAGCTGGCTAGCTAACTTAGGGTATGTATTAACACCACAAATATTAGCAAAAAATATTTAGCGAGTTATTGGAAATAAGAACATGGCAATTATTTATTTTAGTTGAAATATGTGTATTATGCTGAGCATTCATAAAACATTAGCTTGTTAACTAGCTATGGAAATGGGGGCTAACAAAGACAGCGTACCCTTTTTCAGGCACCACCTAAAACGATTTCAGTAACGTTAGTTGCTTTTACAAACTCATGGAAGCCAGACATCTATCGAGCTATATTTGAGTACATCTAGAGAGCTACCTAACGTTAGTTATTTTTGCTATAGCTAGCTGGCTAGCCGTGGCTAACAAGCAAGCTTGGCTGCTGCGCTGACGTTAGGTAACGTTAACAGAGAGCATCTCGATTTTCTTGGCTGTAAACGTACTTGTTTTGTCCCATGTGATACGAGTCAGATTTTCAGTCTCGACTGAGTTTTTAGCAACACTAACACGTTAGTTAGTTAGCTATAACGGTTCGCTAGCACACTGCAAGGCTACGGTTCGTTACCTACGACACAACAATGGGATGGATCCATGATGGCAAGCTATATGTTGAGGGGGCTGGATTCGAAGATAGCGAACTGCCGTTGTAGCTAGCGACAGCACACCAACCCTCTGCACAATCGCACCGTTAATTAGTTGCAAACAGCATAAAAATATGTTTTGCATTATTAGTGATTACAAATGTTTATTTGCAAGAAAGGTCGCGACGTGTACCCCCAGCCCCCATTATTTGTTATGGGCAGCTAGGGAGGGACACTCATTTAATATGGCCAAAGCTCAGGGTGACATTTGGCTTTATGTTTTTGAAACTGTATCTACTGTATCTCTCCTACTAGACCTACACAAGTCACCATGGGGAAAGATCCTAGGAAACCGAGAGGCAAGATGTCGTCATATGCTTACTTCGTGCAGACCTGCAGGGCGGAGCATAAGAAGAAACACCCAGAAGCCAGTGTCAACTTCGCTGAGTTCTCCAAGAAATGCTCAGAGAGATGGAAGGTAGCATTACACAACAGTGAATGACTGACATGTTTCTGGTATATACTTAGAATGATTATGGCTATATTTACACCATAGTACGTTTTGTTACACTTGAGTGACCTTGTGGACAGTCTAGTGGTGGCCATGTAGATATGTAATCTGAATTTATACCTCTATATCCAGCCCATGTCTCCTAAAGAAAAAGGCAAGTTTGAAGACATGGCGAAGCAAGACAAGGTCCGCTACGAGAGAGAAATGAAGAACTACATCCCACCCAATGGCCAGAAAAAGAAGAGGTTCAAGGATCCTAATGCCCCCAAGAGACCACCGTAGGTTTGCATGGCAGCTAGACCAGATAGCAATTATAGAGGTGAATTAAACTTCCCTTTGAATTGACATGCGTTTGTTTTTGTTTCTCAGGTCTGCGTTCTTCATCTTCTGTGCTGACTTCCGGGCCAAGATAAAGAGTGAGCACCCAGGCCTGTCCATTGGAGACACTGCTAAGAAGCTGGGAGTGATGTGGAACAGCTCTGCAGCTGAGGAGAAGAAGCCATACGAGAAGAAAGCCGCCACGCTGAAGGAGAAATACGACAAGGTGAGTAAGGGCTTTGTTAAAATTGAAGTTGATATACAAATGTCTGATTTCTTGATCAAGATGCAGTGACAATTTATTTGAATAAGATGGTTGCAGATATAAGATGGGTGCAGACAATTCCACTGATGTTAAATAAATAGGATGTGGGGGGGGGGGATTTAATGCTTATCTAAACACGTGACCATTCTCCTGTCACAATGTAACGTTTTAAGCATTTTCTTGGACAATTGTTCTTTTGGATGGCAATATGAGAATTCCATGTGAGAAAAATTGCTTTTTAATTTTCCCGCTGTAAAACGGTATGTCTGCAGATGTCTTGGATCCCAGAAAAGCATATTGGTCAGGCTCTAAATAATTATGTTGTTACACAGGATATCGCCTCATACCGCACCAATGGTAGAGTGGATACGGCCTCCTCCGCAGCTGCTGACGACGACGAAGAAGAGGATGATGAGGAAGATGACGACGATGAGGATGATGACGAGTAGCCTCTCTGCTGTTGTAGCCTACATACTTGTTTTAATGCTATGTAACTCTATTGTACACACCTTACATCTCTGAACAGACCCAGATGCAACGAGAACACATTAAGATGTGTGTATATTTAATGTTCTTAAGATGGATGGTGTTATGCTCCCTTAAAGTTAACACTACATGTCTTGAATTTGATGTTCTGATATTTTTGTTGTTGTTCCTGCCCTTGCCTGTGACTGCTTTGGAGGATTATGAATCAATATGGAAGTAATAGGTGTGCAACTCTCAAATCAGATTTCTGGGTTGGTAGCTAGTGTATTTTTTTTTTTTTTTCCTGTATTTGTTTGAAAGAATATTTTTTCATGTTTGTCACAAGGTCTTTTTATTGTTCTTTGAATACCACTCTAATTGCAGCTGACATTCAGGAATGTCTTAAATAAAGGTCTTTTTTAATAAATGTGTTTTTCTTTTTGGAAGATTTACCATGAACTAAGGCATTTGGTTGATTTCGATAAATATGTACTTAGTGCATTCAGAAAGTATTCATACCCTTTTGACTTATTCCACATTTTGTTGTCAAAGACTGAATTCAAAATGGATTTTTAAAAAAATTAATCCATCTACACAATACCCCATAATGACAAGGTGAAAACACATTTAGATAATTAATTACATGAAATACATTTCTAATTTACTTAAGTATTATGTTCACCAGAGTCAGTAATTTCAGCTTTGCACACCTGGATAGTACAATATTTGTGAATTCTTAAAATTATTCAAGCTCTGAAGTTGGTTGTCAACCACTGCCATACAGACATGTTCAAATGTGGCTATAGACTTTCAAGCTGATTAAAGTCTTAATGATCAATCTTGTATTGGTAAGAAACTCCTGTGTTTTAGGTTATTGTCTGGTGGAAAGCAGACAATCAGGTTTTCCACTAGGATTTTGCCTCTGCTTAGCTCTATTCCATTTCTTTTTATGCTAAAACACACCCTAGTCCTTGCCAATAACAAGCATACCCACAACATAATACAGCCACCACAATGCTTGAAAATATGAAGTGGTATTCGGTGATGTTTTGTTGGATTTGACCCAAACAGCAATTTCTATTCAGGACATTAGAAATGGGGTTTTAAGTGCCTTATTGCTAGCAGTTTTGGAATACTTGTATTGTGTACTGGCTTTCTTTTCACTCTGTCATTTAGGTTAGTATTGGGGATTAACTATAATGTTGTTCTGTCCTCAGTTTTCTATCACAGCCATTAAACTCTAACTGTTTTAAAGTCACCATTGGCATCATGGTGAAATTCCTGAGCGGTTTCCTTTATCCGGCAACTGAGTTAGGAAGGACACCTGTATCTTTGTTATATTGATACACCATCCAAAGTATAATTAATTACTTCACCATGATCAAAGGGATATTCAATGTCTGTTATTACACATCTACCAATAAAACAGTTACAGTTAATGGCTGTGAAAGGAGGAAACTGAGGATGGAACACCATTGTAGTAACTCCATAATACTAACCTATTTGACAGTGAAAAGGAGGAAGCTTCTACATAAGGAAACCTTTGTGAGGCATTGGAAAACCTCCCTGATCTTTGTGGTTGAATCTGTGTTTGAAATTCACTGCTCAACTGAGGGACTTTACAGATAATTGTATGTGGGATACAGAGATGAGGTAGTCATTCAAAAATCATGTTAAAACACTGTTATTGCACACAGAGTGAGTCCATGCAACTTACTGTGGGACTTGATAAGCACATTTCTACTCCTGAACTTTAAGCTTGCCAAAAAAGTGGTTGAATACTTGTTGACTCAAAAACATTTCAGCTTTTCATTTTGTATTCATTTGTAAACATTTCAAAAATCAAAATTCCACTTTGACATTATGGGGTATTGTGTGTAGGCCAATGACACATCTCAATTTAATCAGTTTTAATTTTAAGATAAACACAACAAAATGTGGAAAAAGTCAAGGGGTGTGAATACTCTGAAGGCAGTGTAGATTTCATATGACCGTTTCAATAATCTCAGATGATAACCTTTATTTAATCTAATTATAAGAACGCTCTAATACATGTTTAGTATTAACCATAAAATGTTATATTTGTGTGATCGAGTTGCACAATAGTGGCAGTAGAATACAAGTGTACAGTCGTGGCCAAAAGTTTTGCGAATGACACAAATATAAATGTTCTGCTGCCTCAGTTTGTATGATGGCAATTTGCATATACTCCAGAATGTTATGAAGAGTGATCAGATGAATTGCAATTAATTGCAAAGTCCCTCTTTGCCATGCAAATGAACTGAATCCCCCAAAAACATTTCCACTGCATTTCAGCCCTGCCACAAAAAGATCAGCTGACATCATGTCTGATTCTCTCGTTAACACAGGTGTGAGTGTTGACGAGGGCAAGGCTGGAGATCACTCTGTCATGCTGATTGAGTTCGAATAACAGACTGGAAGCTTACAAAGGAGGGTGGTGCTTGGAATCATTGTTCTTCCTATGTCAGCCATGGTTACCTGCAAGGAAACACGTGCCATCATCATTGCTTTGCACAAAAAAAGCTTCACAGGCAAGGATATTGCTGCCAGTAAGATTACACCTAAATCATCCATTTATCGGATCATCAAGAACTTCAAGGAGAGTGGTTCAATTGTTGTGAAGAAGGCTTCAGGGCGCCCAAGAAAGTCCAGCAAGCACCAGGACCGTCTCCTAAAGTTGATTCAGCTGCAGGATTGGGGCAACACAAGTACAGAGCTTGCTCAGGAATGGCAGCAGGCAGGTGTGAGTGCATCTGCACGCACAATGAGGCGAAGACTTTTGGAGGATGTCCTAGTGTCAAAGAAGGGCAGCAAATAAGCCACTTATATCCAGGGGAAACATCAGGGATAGACTGATATTCTGCAAAAGGTACAGGGATTGGACTGCTGAGGACTGGGGTAAAGTCATTTTCTCTGATGAATCCCCTTTCCGATTGTTTGGGGCATCTGGAAAAAGCTTGTCCGGAGAAGACAAGGTGAACGCTACCATCAGTTCTGTGTCATGCCAACAGTAAAGCATCCTGAGCCCATTCATGTGTGGGGTTGCTTCTCAGCCAAGGGAGTGGGCTCACTCACAATTGTGCCTAAGAAGACAGCCATGAATAAAGAATGGTACCAACACATCCTCCGAGAGCAACTTCTCCCAACCATTCAGGAACAGTTTGGTGATGAACAATGCCTTTTTCAGCACCTTGCCATAAGGCAAAAGTGCTAACGAAGTGGCTCGGGGAACAAAACATCGATATTTTGGGTCCATGGCCAGGAAACTCCCCAGACCTTAATCCCATTAAGAACTTGTGGTCAATCCTCAAGAGGCGGGTGGACAAACAAAAACCCACAAATTCTGACAAACTCCAAGCATTGATTACACAAGAATGGGCTGCCATCAGTCGGGATGTGGCCCAGAAGTTAATTGACAACGTGCCAGGGTGAATTGCAGAGGTCTTGAAAAAGAAGGGTCAACACTGCAAATATTGACTCTCTACATCAACTTCATGTAATTGTCAATAAAAGACTTTGACACTTATGAAATAATTGTAATTATACTTCAGTATTCCATATTAACATCTGACAGAAATATCTAAAGACACTGAAGCAGCAGACTCTGTGGAAATTAAATAGTTGTGTCATTCTCAAAACTTTTGTCCACGACTAGATGTAAGTAGTATGTAAATCCAGCAAGTGGTGCCATGGAAAGGAAGGTTTGCTGTCCAAAGGAGATATGGAGAAGGACAAATGAGAAGGAAATGAAAATGGCAGGGACCACCTGAAAACCACAGCGTTTGACAGAGATGCACTGTTGAGGCCCATTGCTCCAAATATGAGCTGGAAGGAATAAGAAATAACAATGTCTCTTGACAAATGCATATCACTAAATAATTAAAATAGAATCTATGTTCAACCATAAGACCTTTGATCAAATATGTGAAGCAATGCAGTGGTATGCTGAGCTATACAGACTCCAGAACCTGGCATTAGATATGCCTCCCAGCATCTGCTGTATGAGTTGACCAAAAATAAAACGATTTTTGAAATACAATCCAAAATGTACACATTGAATTCATTTGTTCAGAAGGCAATAGATTTTGACTGGTTGCAGGTTCATATCAACAAAGAACAAGAATTACAGTATCACAGAGACAACGGACACGTTTGTGAGATGCAGGGTACAGTACTGTAAAAATAGGGGTACAAGGAAGAGGCAGAACAAAAAACAGAATTGCAAAAGCAAAGCAGAGTAATAATTTCTGATAAATTTTGAGCTACTATGATAGAACAAGTGTTCGTTCATCAAAAGACAATGACGTAAAAATATGAATATTTTTTTTAGATTAAAAATGTACTTCTCCCTTAGAATTGTATGTTTTGAACAATGTGTTTTCTATTTTTCGGTGTATTGTTACTGACTGCTTGAGAGTGTATATCATTTTGATCACTTTGTTTATGATTTAAGAGCAGTGTTTGATTTTGAACACAGGTGAAACTGTTTTGAGGCGAACGTTTCATTTTGCAAGAGGAGTCAGAGGTTATGTAAGTAGTGCTTGAAGATGAGGTTTTGTATTTAATGTTTTCGGGAAATGGAGCAAGGTTTCAGAAATTGTGTTTTAGCAATTGAGAAAAACTGTAATATAACTGAAGTATCCACCCTTTCTGTAATTATCTAGGGCTTTGTTTCCCAAACATTAAAAAGTGGACATATTGTGCACTGCAGTAGTAAGGGTGCGTAAAACAGGAAATGCTGAGAAATGGAATTATGATATGGTCTGGATTATATCTATCTGTGTCTTTACCATGTATTGCTCTACCTGTACTTAGAAAAGTCCCCCTAATTTTGCAAGCCCAATTTTTCAGTTTTTGATTTGTTAAAAAAGTTTGAAATATCCAATAAATGTCGTTCCACTTCATGATTGTGTCCCACTTGTTGTTGATTCTTCACAAAAAAAATACAGTTTTATATCTTTATGTTTGAAGCCTGAAATGTGGCAAAAGGTCGTAAAGTTCAAGGGGGCCGAATACTTTCGCAAGGCACTGTAAATACCTTATTTACATAACTATTCTTACCCTTTGCTATGAGACTCGAAATTTATCGCAGATGCATCCTGTTTCCATTGATCATCCTTGAGATGTGTCTTCAACTTGATTGGAGACCACCTGTGGTAAATTCAATTGATTGGACATGACTTGGAAAGGCACACGCCGGTCTATATAAAGGTCCCACAGTTGACAGTGCATGAAGATGAAAAAAACCAAGCCATAAGGTCGAAAGGAATTGTCCGCAGAGATCCGAGATATGATTGTGTCGAGGCACAGATCTGGGGAAGGGTACTAAAACGTTTCTGCAGCATTGAAGGTCCCCAAGAACACAGTGGCCTCCATCAATCTTAAATGGAAGAAATTTAGAACCACCAAGACTCTTCCTAGAGCTGGCCATTCGGCCAAACTGAACAATAGGGGGAGAATGGCCTTCATCAGCAATGTGACCAAGAACCCGATGATCACTCTGACAGAGCTCCAGAGTTGCTCTGTAAAGATGGGAGAACCTTCCAGAAGGACAACCATCTCTGCAGCACTCCACCAATCAGGCCTTTATAATAGAGTGGCCAGACGGAAGCTACTCCTCATTAAAAGGCATAAAACAGCCCGCTTAGTGTTTGACAAAAGGTACCTAAAGGACTTTCAGAAAAAGAGATACAAGATTCTCTGGTCTGATTAAACCAAGACTGAACTCTTTAGCCTGAATGCCAAGCATCAAGTCTGGAGGAAACCTGGAACCAGCATGTTGGTGGCACAACATGCTGTGGGGATGATTTTCAGCAGCAGAGGATACTAGTCAGGATTGAGTAAAGTACAGAGCAAAGTACAGAGGAGAGCCTTGATGAAAATCTGCTCCAGAGAACTCAGGACCTCAAACTATAACTATAACATTTTCAGAAAAGATAGAACTGCCAAAGGTAGCAGAGTTGTAATCTACTGCAGAGATAGCCTGCAGAGCTCTGTCATACTATCCAGGTCTGTACCCAAACAATTCGAGCTTCTATTTTTTTAAATCCATCTTTCCAGAAACAAGTCTCTCACTGTTGCCACTTGCTATAGACCACCCTCTGCCCCCAGCTGTGCCCTGGACTCCATATGTGAATTGATTGCCCTCCATCTATCTTCAGAGTTCGTGCTGCTAGGTGACCTAAACTGGGACATGCTTAACACCCCAGCCTTCCTACAACCTAAACTTGATGCCCTCAATCTCACACAAATTATCAATGAACCTACCAGGTACAACTCCAAATCCGTAAACACAGGCACCCTCATAGATATCATCCTGACCAACTTGCCCTCCAAATACACTTCTGCTGATGTCTGCAAGATCTCAGCGATCAAAGCCTCATTGCCTGCATCAGAAGTGGTTATGCAGTCAAACGACCACCCCTCATCAATGTCAAACGCTCCCTAAAAAAAATCAGCGAGTAGGCCTTTCTAATCGACCTGGCCGTGGTATCCTGGAAAGATATTGACTTCATCCCGTCAGTAGAGGATGCCTGGATATTCTTTAAAAGTGCCTTCCTCACCATCTTAATAAGCATGCCGCATTCAAAAAATGTAGAACCAGGAACAGATATAGCCCTTGGTTCTCTCCAGACCTGACTGCCCTTGACCAGCACAAAAACATCCTGTGGCGTTCTGCATTAGCATCCAATAGCCCCCGTGAAATGCAACTTTTCAGGGAAGTAGGAACCAATATACACAGGCAGTTAGGAAAGCTAAGGCTAGCTTTTTCAAGCAGAAATTTGCATCCTGTAGCACAAACGCAAACTCAAAACAGCACACTGTAAAGGCCATGGAGAATAAGAGACCCTCCTTCCAGCTGCCCACTGCACTGAGGCTAGGAAACACTGTCATCCACTATAATTGAGAATTTCAATAAGCATTTTTCTACGGCTGGCCATGCTTTCCACCTGGCTACCCCTACCCCGATCAACAGCTCTCCACTCCCCACAGTAACTCGCCCAAGCCTCCCCCATTTCTCATTCACCCAAATCCAGATAGCTGATGTTCTGAAAGAGCTGAAAAATCTGGATCCCAAAAAATCAGCCGGGCAAGACAATCTGGACTCTCTCTTTCTAAAAGGATCTGCCGAAATTGTTGCAATCCCTATTACTAGCCTGTTGAACCTCTCTTTCATTATCGTCTGAGATTCTCAAAGATGGGAAAGCTGCTGCGGTCATCCCCCTCTTCAAATGGGGAGACACTCAAGACCCAAACTGCTACAGACCTATACCTATCCTACCATGCCTTTCTAAGGTCTTCAAAAGCCAAGTTAACAAACAGATTACCAACCATTTCAAATCCCACCGTACCTTCTCCGCTATGCAATCTGGTTTCAGAGCTGGTCATAGGTGCACCTCAGCCACATTCAAGGTCCTAAACGATATCATAACGGCCATAGATAATAGACAATACTGTGCAGCTGTATTCATCGACCTGGCCAAGGCTTTCGACTCTGTCAATCACCACATTCTTATCGCCAAGACTCAACAGCCTTGGTTTCTCAAATGATGTGACAGCATGTGACATTTATTGTCAATCAGTGTTGCTTCCTAAGTGGACAGTTTGATTTCACAGAAGTGTGATTGACTTGGAGTTACATTGTGTTGTTTAAGTGTTCCCTTTATTTTTTGAGCAGTATATATGGCCCGGCGTCCAGCGTATATATATATATATATATTCTGCACATCTACCATTCCAGTGTTTAATTGCTATATTGTAATTACTTCACTACCATGGTCTATTTATTGCCTTTACCTCCCTTATCCTACCTCATTTGCACATATTGTATACAGACATTTTCTACTGTATTATTGACTGTAGGTTTGTTTATTTATTTCTTCCATGTGTAACTCTGTGTTGTTGTATGTGCTTTCAAACTGCTTTGCTTTATCTTGGCCAGGTCGCAGTTGCAAATGAGAACTTGCTCTCAACTAACCTACCTGGTTAAATAAAATAATCTCTCTGGAATAAAGACATCCCCCATTCCTGTCATTATTGAAAGAGATTGTGATACCTCACATCTCAAAATAGGGCTATTTAATGTTAGATCCCTCACTTCCAAGGCAGTTAACTAATCACAGATCATAATCTTGATGTGATTGGCATGACGGAAACATGGCTCAAGCCTGATGAATTTACTGTGTTAAATGAGGCCTCACCTCCTGGTTACACTATTGACCATATCCCCTTCACATCCCGCAAAGGCAGAGGTGTACATTTCAACTTACAAAAAAACCTGCCGTTTTCGTCTTTTGAGCTTCTCGTCATGAAATCTATACAGCCTACTCAATCACTTTTTATAGCTACTGTTTACAGGCCTCCTAAGCCATATACAGCGTTCCTCACTGAGTTCCCTGAATTCCTATCTTGTTGTCATGGCAGATAGCATTCAAATTTTTGGTGACTTTAATATTTACATGGAAAAGTCCACAGACCCACTCCAAAAGGCTTTCGGAGCCATTATCGACTCAGTGGGTTTTGTCCAACATGTCTTCGGACCTACTCACTGCCACAGTCATACTCTGGACCTAGTTTTGTCCCGTGGAATAAATATTGTGGATCTTAATGTTTTCCTCATAATCTTGGACTATCGGACCACCATTTTATTACGTTTGCAATCGCAGCAAATAATCTGCTCAGACCCCAACCAGAGATCATCAAAAGTAGTGCTATAAATTCTCGGACAACCCAAAGATACCTAGGTGCCCTTCCGGACACCCTCCGTCTACCCAAGGACGTCAGAGGACAAAAATCAGTTAACCACCTAACTGAGGAACTCAATTTAACCTTACGCAATACCCTAGATGCAGCTGCACCCCTAAAAACAAAAAACATTTGTCATAAGAAACTAGCTCCCTGGTATACAGAAAATACCCGAGCTCTGAAGCAAGCTTCCAGAAAATTGCAACGGAAATGGCGCCACACCAAACTGGAAGTCTTCCGACTAGCTTGGAATGACAATACTGTGCAACATCGAAGAGCCCTCACTGCTGCTCGATTATCCTATTATTCCAACTTAATTGAGGAAAATAAGAACAATCCCAAATTTATTTTTGATACTGTCGCAAAGCTAACTAAAACGCAGCATTCCCCAAGAGAGTTTGGATTTCACTTCAAGAGTGATTAAATGCATGAACTTCTTTGAGGAAAAGACCATGATTATTAGAAAACAAATTATGGACTCCTCTTTAAATCTGCATATTGCTCCAAAGCTCAGTTGTCCTGAGTCTGCAAAACTCTGCCAGGACCTAGGATCAAGGGAGAGACTCAAGTTTCTTAGTACTATATCTCGTGACATAATGATGAAAATAATCATTGCCTCTAAACCCCCAAGCTGCATACTGGACCCAATTCCAACTAAACTACTGAAAGAGCTGCTTCTTGTGCTTGACCCTCCTATGTTGAACATAATAAACGGCTCCCTATCCACCAGATGTGTACAAAACTCACTAAAAGTGGCAGTAATAAAGCCTCTCTTGAAATAGCCAAACCTTGCCCCAGAAACTATTTAAAAAACTAATCGGCCTACATCGAATCTCCCATTCCTCTCAAACATTTTTGAAAAAGCTGTTGCGTAGCATCTCACTGCCTTCCCTAAGACAAACAATGTATACGAAATGCTTCAGTCTGGTTTTAGACCCCATCATAGCACTGAGACTGCACTTGTGAAGGTGGTAAATTACCTTTTAATGGCTTCAGACCGAGGCTCTGCATCTGTCCTGTGCTCCTAGACCTTAGTGCTGCTTTTGATACCATCGATCACCACATTCTTTTGGAGAGATTGGAAACACAAATTGGTCTTCACCGAAAAGTTCTGGCCTGGTTTAGATCTTATCTGTCGGAAAGATATCATTTTTTTCTCTGTGGATGGTTTGTCCTCTGACAAATCAACTGTAAATGTCGGTGTTCCTGACGGTTCCGTTTTAGGACCACTATTGTTTTCACTATATATTTTACCTCTTGGGGATGTCATTCGGAAACTGTTGACTAATGTTGACTTTCACCGCTATGCGGATGACACACAGATGTACATGGTGAAGCCCCAAATTTGCCCTCCCTGGAAGCCTGTGTTTCAGACATAAGGAAGTGGATGACTGCAAATGTTCTACTTTTAAACTCAGACAAAACAGAGATGCTTGTTCTAGGTCCCAAGAAACAAAGAGTTCTTCTGTTGAATCTGACAATTCATTTTGATGGTTGTACAGTCGTCTCAAATAAAACTGTGAAGGACCTCGGCGTTACTCTGGACCCTGATCTCTCTATTGACAAACATATCAAACTGTTTCAAGGACAACTTTTTTTCCATCTAAGTAACATTGGAAAAATCAGAAACATTCTGTCCAAAAATGCAGAAAAATGTATCCATGCTTTTGTCACTTCTAGGTTAGACTACTGCAGTGCTCTAATTTCAGCTACGTGGATAAAGCACTAAATAAACTTCAGTTAGTGCTAAACACGGCTGCTAGAATCTTGACTAAATGTGATCATATTACTCCAGTGCTAGCCTCTCTGCACTGGCTTCCTGTTAAGGCAAGGGCTGATTTCAAGGTTTTACTGCTGACCTACAAAGCATTACATGGGCTTGCTCCTACCTATCTTTCCGATTTGGTCCTGCCGTACATACCTACACATACGCTACGGTCACAAGACGCAGGGCTCCTTACTGTCCCTAGAATTCTAAGCAAACAGCTGGAAGCAGGGCTTTCTCCTATAGAGCTCCATTTTCATGGAATGGTCTGCCTACACGTGAGAGACGCAGACTCGGTCTCAACCTTTAAGTCTTTACTGAAGACTCATCTCTTCAGTAGGTCATATGATTGAGTGTAGTCTGGCCCAGGAGTGTGAAGGTGAACGGAAAAGCACTGGAGCAACTAACCGCCCTTGCTGTCTCTGCCTGGCCGGTTCCCCTCTCTCCACTGGGATTCTCTGCTTCAAACCCTATTACGGGGGGGCTGAGTTACTGGCTTACTGGTGTTCTTCCATGCCGTCTCTAGGAGGGGTGCGTCACTTGAGTGGGTTAAGTCTCTGCCGTGGTCTTCCTGTCTGGGTTGGCTCCCCCTCTTGGGTTGTGCCGTGGCGGAGATCTTTGTGGGCTATACTCTGCCTTGTCTCAGGATGGTAAATTGGTGGTTGAAGATATCCCTCTAGTGGTGTGGGGACTGTGCTTTGGCAAAGTGGGTGGGGTTATATTCTGCCCGTTTAGCCCTGTCCGGGTGTATCATCGGATGTGGCCACAGTGTCCCCTGACTCCTCCAGTCTCAGCCTCCAGTATTTATGCTGCAGTAGTTTGTTGGGGGGCTAGGGTCAGTCTGTTACATCTGGAATATTTCTCCTGTCTTATCCGGTGTCCTGTGTGAATTTAAGTATGCCCTCTCTAGGAGGACCTGAGCCCTGGGACCATGCCTCAGGACTACCTGGGCTGATGACTCCTTGCTGTCCCCAGTCTACCTGGCCGTGCTGCTGCTCCAGTTTCAACTGTTCTGCCTGCGGCTATGGAATCCTGACCTGTTCAGCGGACGTGCTACCTGTCCCAGACCTGTTGTTTCCAACTCTCTAGAGACAGCAGGAGCGGTAGAGATACTCTGAATGATCGGCTATGAAAAGCCAACTGAGATTTACTCCTGATGTGCTGACCTGTTGCACCCTCGACAACTACTGTGATTATTACCATGTATGAACATTTGAACATCTTGGCCATGTTCTGTTATAATCTCCACCCGGCACAGCCAGAAGAGGACTGGCCACCCCTCATAGCCTGGTTTCTTCCTAGGTTCTGGCCTTTCTAGGGTTTTTTTCCGAGCCACCGTGCTTCTACACCTGCATTGCTTTCTGTTTGGGGTTTTAGGCTGGGTTTTCTGTACAGCACTTTGATATATCAGCTGATGTAAGAAGGGCTATATAAATACATTTGATTTGAAGTTCTGTCATCTCTGCTTCATTGGCAGAGCAAAGACATTTCGGGACCGGGGAGAAAATGCAATAGGAAATGGAAAGCTGTGAAAACATCCCAAATGGTTTCTGAAAATATTTAAATTTGGGCTTCGATGCATATTTTTTGGTTGAAATACTAACAGCTGTTATGATGCTGATAAAGATGGCACCCCTACAGACCAACTTCACATTTTCTTAAAATGATAAAAAAAATATTATTTACCCACTCCTGTTCCCAAGTCCCAATCTTATCTACATTTGGTGTATAATTTTACTGCAAGAAATGGTTAATTCTACAGGAGTTAATATTAAGGCTGTGAGAGGTTATAGACCTACAGTCAGTGTCCAGATTTCAGACTCCATTTAACCTCTGAACAGCAGGCTACTGTTACCTTGACACACCATAGGACTATTTGAAGTCCCCGTCCCCGTCGAATTTGTATAGCTCCTCACAATCATCACATATAACATAGCCGGGACTGGCATCATCCTCTTTTACTACTTTCCCAAACGATTTCTGGCCCTCCCTTCCCTTTACTCCAACTCTCCATTTCACAGCATTACTGTTTTTCAATTAAACTCAGATTATTTTCCGACAATGTCCACTTTATCTGCTGTTCCCAAAAGCATTTGGCGTGTAGGCTATTTGACATGCGCACAGTTATAGGCCCTAAAGCTTAGAGATGTACGCACTCATGCCAGAAATTATTTTATGCAAAATATAGCGTATATGCACAAGAATAATATATTTATGGATTTTTTAAAAAGGTATTGTTTTCTCTGTCGGCTATAAAAGTGGAACTGACAGCGTTTTAACTACTTGCATATATGAAACAGACAATAATATCAGTCATAAATATAAAATTGTTAGTTTACGCTACAAAACACACTTGATAAAGAGTTTTTACAAATACAGTACCAGTCAAAAGTTTGGACATCTACTCATTCCAGGGCTTTTCTTAAATTGTACTATTTTCTACGCATTCTGTCTCCTAGAGATGAGCGTACTATGGAGCGAAAGGTGCAAATCAATCCCAGAACAGCAAAGGACCTTGTGAAGATGGTGGAGGAAACAGGTACAAAAGTATCTATATCCACAGTAAAATGAGTCCTATATCGACATAACATGAAAGGCCGCTCAGCAAGGAAGAAACCACTGCTCCAAAACCACCAGAAAAAAAGCCAGACGACGGTTTGCAACTGCACATGGGGACAAAGATCGTACTTTTTGGAGAAATGTCCTCTGGTCTGATGAAACAAAAATAGAACTGTTTGGCCATAATGACCATTATGTTTACGGGGGTGGCAGCATCATGTTGTGGGGGTGCTTTGCTGCAGGAAGGACTGGTGCACGTCACAAAATAGATGGCATCATGAGGTAGGAAAATGTGGGAATATTGAAGCAACATCTCAAGACATCAGTCAGGAAGTTGAAGCTTGGTCACAAATGGGTCTTCCAAATGGACATTGACCCAAAGCATACTTCCAAAGTTGTGGCAAAATGGCTTAAGGACAACAAAGCCAAGGTATTGGAGTGGCCATCACAAAGCCCTGACCTCAATCCTATAGAACATTTGTGGGCAGAACTGAAAAAGCATGTGCGAGCAAGGAGGCCTACAAACCTAACTCAGTTACGCCACCTCTGTCAGGAGGAATGGGCCAAAATTCACCCGACCTATTGTGGGAAGCTTGTGGAAGGCTACCAGAAATGTTTGATCCAAGTTAAATAATTTAAAGGCAATGCTACCGAATACTAATTGAGTGTATGTAAACTTCTGACCCACAGGGAATGTGATGAAATAAATAAAAGCTATAGTAAATCACTCATATTATTCTGACATTTTACATTCTTAAAATAAAGTGGTGATCCTAACTCACCTAAGGATTTTACAAGGATTAAAATGTCAGGAATTTAAACTGAGTTTAAATGTATTTGGCTAAGGTGTATGTAACCTCAGACTTCAACTGTGCTTATGAAATTAGTAAAGCAGTCCGTAAACATTAAAGTGACTAGTATTCCATTGTTAAAGTGGCCAGTGATTTCAATTCTATGTATATAGGGCAGAAGCTTCTAATGTGCTGGGTTGAGTAACCAGGTGGTAGCGGCTGAGCACGCACCCTTGTGGGGCCCCAGTGTTACGGATCAGTGAAGTGGAGGTGTTGTTTCCTACCTTCACCACCTGGGAGCGGCCTGTCAGTAAGTCCAGGACCCAGTTGCACAGGGTGTGGTTCAGACCCAGGGCCCCAAGCTTGATGAGCGTGGAGGGTACATTGATATTGAAGGCTGAGCTAAAGTCAATGATAAGTAGTCTTACATGGGTATTCCTCTTGTTCAAGTGGGATAAGGAAGCGTGCAGTGCAATAGCGATTGCATCGTCTGTGGATCTATTAGGGAGGTAAGGAAATTAAAGTGGATCTAGGATATCAAGTAAGGTAGAGGTGATAGGATCCTAAACTAGCCTCAAAGCACTTCATGATGACAGAAGTGAGTGCTACAGGGCGATAGTCATTTAGTTCAGTTACCTTTGCTTTCTTGGGTACAGGAGCAATAGTGGAGACTAAAATTGAGCTTTTTGGCCATCAAGGAAAACGCTGTATCTGGTGCAAACCCAACCTCTCATCACCCCAAGAACACCATCACAGTGAAGCATGGTGGTGGCAGCATCACACTGTGGAGATGTTTTTCCATCGGCGGGGACTGGGAATCTGGTCAGAATTGAAGGAATGATGGATGGCGCCAAATACAGGGAAATTCTTCAGTGAAACCTGTTTCAGTGTTCCAGAGATTCGAGACTGGTACGGCGGTGATTCCAGCAGGTCAATGGCCCTAAGCATACTGCTAAAAGCAACACTTGAGTGGTTTAAGGGTTAACATTTATTAAATGTCTTGGTCAAAGCCCAGACATCAATCCAATTGAGAATCTGTGGTATGACGTCAAATTGCTGTATATCAGTGGAACCCATCCAACTTGAAGGAGCTGGAGCAGTTTCGCCTTAAAATTGGCAAACATCACAGTGGCTAGATGTGCCAAGCTTATAGATACATACCCCAAAAGACTTGCAGCTGTAATTGCTGCAAAAAGTGTCTCAAAGTATTGACTAGTTATGCATGCTCAAATCCTGTTTTTTTTGTCTTATATTTTGTTTGTTTCACAATAAAAAATATTTTGCATCTTCAAAGTGATAGGCATGTTGTGTAAGTCAAATGATTCAAACCCCCCAATCTATTTTAATTCCATGTTGGAAGGCATCAAAATAGGCCGTCATTGTAAATAAAACTGTCCTTAACTGCTGCCGTGCCTAATTTGTTGAAGGTTAAATTTTAAAAAATGTAAGCCTACCTGTCCCCTCCCATTTAGAGACCCTGTGCTCCATCCCAGTAAAGGACTAGGACGGCTGACTACGGTGATTTTTTACCATTTTTATTTAACCCTTACGTAACTAGGCAAGCCAGTTCAAAATTGTAAATAAGAATTTGTTCTTATTTAACTAGGCAAGTCAGTTGAACAAATTCTTATTTACAATGATTCATCACTAGGAACCGAACAATGACGGCCTACCCCGGCCAAACCCTAATGACGCTGGGCCAATTGTGCGCCGCCCTATGGGACTCCCAATCACAGCCGGTTGTGACACAGCCTGGAATCGAACCAGGATCTGTAGTGATTCCCCTCAGCACTGGGAGCAGCTCCTGAACGTGGGTGTGTTGACACCTACGTCCCAGTGTTTGAGGACATAGCAGGGCTGTCAATGGAACAACCACCTTGCTGGGACAGGCAAAGCGATCTGGAGGAGTTCATATGACAGCCGACCACACGACAGGCTAAGAAAATCAAATTTAAATGTACAAGAATTATGGTCAAGATCACTTTTTCCATTGTAAGAGAGCTGTGCCAGGGAATAAGTGTTGTGTTTTTATTCAAGCATGTGTTTGCATAGTAATTGAGGGTAAAGTCATTCCCTGTCAATGTATGTGTTGTCAGTGTTGTGGACTTCAGAATGGACAGCAGAATGTACTGTAGGCAGAATATATGACTATATTTAAGCACCAGTATGATTTTACAATGTCAAAACATGTAACATTAATTAATACATTATGTAGTGACTCAGTTCGTCCTGAGGGGTATTCATCACTAGGAACCAAACGGAACCATAGAGGGAGGGACCTACCTGAATTTCTCCAATAGAAAATGTTTACTGTTTGCAAATGTACCCATACTGGCACAGGCAATGCTTTACTTCTGCCACTAAGAAGCACTGCTGTGTCAAACATCCTATCCCACCCATTTCTCTTCACCAACTGTTGCATTGAAATAGCCCGGGAGGCAGTCCGGTTCCCGAAACGAATGCAATCACTCTTTAAATGAACCCCCTGTGTCAAGTGACTGACGTAATCTCATTTTTACAGGTACACCAATCTGTAGAGAGCATTGAAATAATCGACTAAAATAAGTTCATATTGACAGGTCTGTAGGGAACCATATTCACATGCGCGTGCAGTCCACACCTTCAAGAACTCAAATTGTGATTGATTATGCATCAGTTTAGAATTGTCACAAAACATTGAGTATTTGTCGTTTGGTAGATACTCTATTGATACATCTTCTCTAGATTGTTATGGATACAGGTTCCATTTTGTCTGAATAATAAAGTAATGAACCATAGAGAGCAGATCAGACCTGGCAGATGGATTATTAAAGCTGTTTAATTAGTATGGTGTTATGATTGAATAGCTCTTAAAACACCTATTTATAAGTTAGCAATGTAACAGGATGATTTAAAAAAATATATATATATTCTGAATTTCTTAGATAAATCAACTGGGTGGTTTGAGCCCTGAATAGCTAACAGCTGTGTTATTTCAGACCGTGTAGCATGGGTATGACAACACATTTTTACTGCTCTAATTATGTTGGTAACCAGTTTATAATATCAATAAGGCACCAAGGGTGAGTGATATATGGCCACTATACCACGGCTAAGGGCTGTGTGCGTAAGAACAGCCCTTAGCTGTGGTATATTGGCCATATAGCACAAACCCTTGGTTCCTTTTTGCTTAAATACTTTACTTGGTTGGAGATTGTGGGGAAGAAGCAGCAGAGAGACCTGGAGCCAGCTGCTGCTGTTGTAGAAATCATTGTTTTTGTGCTGGTGGTTTCCCATGCTGACACAGATATGGATGTTTCCAGGATTGTCTTCATTCAGGCACGCAACAGGAAACATTTTGCAACAGAAAATGAGCATTTCTTATAGGACAAGTTCACGTAATCCCTCCCTGTTTCAGACTGTTTTATTTAGTTTGGTGCCTAATGAACAAGACCAGGGGTGTCTGAAATGACACCATTTTGGCTAGTTGCCAAAATACTACACTATGTTGGGAACAGGGAGTCATTTCAGCTTCACCCCGGGTTCCACTGACAAAAGAGATGCTCCCTCTCCTTCCAAGAACACACATGTTCAGGAGAAAAATCAATCCATATGCACTTGAAATGTATCCTCGCTCTCTCTCTCTCCCACTCAATCACATAAAACACATGCACACATATTCGACACGGATTAAGAAATCGAGAAGTTTTGTTAATTTTCTGATGTACATATTCGGCCCTAAACTGATATTACTAAGAGCTAAAAGGATGTAGCATTATTCCAAGATGGCTGCCCACATGGGGTTAACAGTTAGAGGGTACAGCACCCCCACCTTCACAAGATGGACTATCCTCCTTGACTATAAGTGAACTAAACCAGCTCCAACTATTATGATGAGGAAGGTTGGGAGTGGGGAGGCCGGAGCAGTTTGAGTATACAGAGTGCACGCACAATTGACATTCCATTTGGACAGAGTTTGTACTCCATGTAGCCTAAAACCTGCCTGCTTCAGGACAATAGACTAGAGTATGTCACTTTGAACTGCCGGGCCGAGCTAAATGGCAAACAAAACACAAACGGTGGTGTGGGGGAGCAGAGAGGATGATGGGAAAGCAGCCAGTAAAACTCAGTTCTCACTCTGAGGATGATGATTGGCAGTCGGGAAATAGAGAGTGGGGGGCTTTAGGTTATTGGGGTTGAAGTCAATTGATAACTTGGCATGTCTGTCATAGTTGGCGTAATGGGCAAGTTGCCTGGGGTGGTAGGTTTTGGAAAGTCCTTCCTGTCCCTCACAGGTAGCCCTCCTTGCGGAACTGTTCCTGCAAGATATCCCGGTACTCGTCAAAGCCCCCCTCCACTCGCCTCACGTTCCCGTGCTCACAGACCCACAGCTCTCTGCACACCATCCGGATCAGACGCTCGTCGTGAGAGACAAGGACCACCCCACCCTGAGGAGAGGATAGAGTTTTAAAAAGGGGCATATATGCACATTAAAACTTCCAAGTGTTCAAGTGCTATCACTTCCATTGATTGTTAGCCAAATTAAGCTTGTAGTGGCTGTTTAAAGAAAACCGATTTCAGGGATAAGTTTTCTCCAGATTTAGTCTATTGATTAACATTGTGAGCTAAATAAAGACATTTTCTCAGCAACTTCTAGTTTAATTAACAAGCTTACTTTGAATTTGTTGAGCGCCTTCGCTAGCGCCTCGATCGTTTCCATGTCCAGGTGATTGGTCGGCTCGTCAAGGATATAGAAGTTTGGGCTGAGAGAGAAAACGTGAGTAAGAGACAAATTATAGCTGCAAGCAGCAATGAAACAGGATGCTGGTTTATGAGCAGGCTGAAAGAGACAGCTGCATTGAAGCATTATACATCCTTGTACATGTAACAATTCAAAATACTGTGCAAGTGTTCACTAAATACACTGCTCAAAAAAATAAAGGGAACACTAAAATAACACATCCTAGATCTGAATGAATGAAATATTCTTATTAAATAACTTTTTTCTTTACATAGTTGAATGTGCTGACAACAAAATCACACAGAAATCATCAATGGAAATCAAATTTATCAACCCATAGAGGTCTTGATTTGGAGTCACACTCATAATTAAAGTGGAAAATCACACTACAGGCTGATCAAACTTTGATGTAATGTCCTTAAAACAAGTCAAAATGAGGCTCAGTAGTGTGTGTCGCCTCCACGTGCCTGTTTGACCTCCCTACAACGCCTGGGCATGCTCCTGATGAGGTGGCAGATGGTCTCCTGAGGGATCTCCTCCCAGAACTGGACTAAAGCATCTGCCAACTCCTGGACAGTCGGCGGTGCAACGTGGCGTTGGTGGATGGAGCGAAACATGATGTCCCAGATGTGCTCAATTGGATTCAGGTCTGGGGAACGGGCGGGTCAGTCCATTGCATCAATGCCTTCCTCTTGCAGGAACTGCTGACACACTCCAGCCACATGAGGTCTAGCATTGTCTTGCATTAGGAGGAACCCAGGGCCAACCGCACCAGCATATGGTCTCACAAGGCGTCTGAGGATCTCATCTCTGTACCTAATGGAAGTCAGGCTACCTCTGGCGAGCACATGGAGGGCCACTCCACACCATGACTGACCCATCACCAAACCGGTCATGCTGGAGGATGTTGCAGGCAACAGAACGTTCTCCACGGCATCTCCAGACTGTCACATGTGCTCAGTGTGAACCTGCTTTCATCTGTGAAGAGCACAGGGCGCCAGTGGCGAATTTGCTAATCTTGGTTTTCTCTGGCAAATGCCAAACGTCCTGCATGGTGTTGGGCTGTAAGCACAACCCCCACCTGAGGAAGTCGGGCCGTCTTACCACCCTCATGGAGTCTGTTTCTGACCGTTTGAGCAGACACATTTGTGGCCTGCTGGAGGTCATTTTGCAGGGCTCTGGCAGTGCACCTCCTGCTCCTCCTTGCACAAAGGCGGAGGTAGCGGTCCTGCTGCTGGGTTGTTGCCCTCCTACGGCCTCCTCTACATCTCCTGATGTAATGGCCTGTCTCCTGGTAGCGCCTCCATGCTCTGGACACTACGCTGACAGACACAGCAAACCTTCTTGCCACAGCTCGCATTGATGTCCCATCCTGGATGAGCTGCACTACCTGGGCCACTTGTGTGGGTTGTAAGACTCCGTCTCATGCTTGAGTGAAAGCACCGCCAGCATTCAAAAGTGACCAAAACATCAGCCAGGAAGTATAGGAACTGAGAAGTGGTCTGTGGTTATCACCTGCAGAACCACTCCTTTATTGGGGGTCCTTGCTAATTGCCTATAATTTCCACCTGTTGTCTATTCCATTTGCACAACAGCACGTGAAATTTATTGTCAATCAGTGTTGCTTCCTAAGTGGACAGTTTGATTGCACAGAAGTGTGATTGACTTGGAGTTACATTGTGTCGTTTAAGTGTTCCCTTTATTTTTTGAGCAGTGTAATAATAATAAATTATTTATAGCATCATGAAATGACTGACGTAGCAATTATTTCTTTGCAAACTTTTTTGGGACTAACAAATGCCGTAATCGCCAAATCTCTTGACCTTCTTTGAAGAATCTTGTTTTAGCATAAATGCTAGCTGTTGGAGGTTTTTATATTAACACCTGTTTTGAAATACACCTTCCTACTAGAGTCGTCAAGAGCCTTAATCAGTTTAAAGGTGATACAGCGAAGACAAGTTATTCATTTTTTTTAATTTTTTTTTACAAAGTTGCCATTTTCTCTTCCATCTTTTGACATATTGCTTTTTTCAAACTTTGTAAAGACATACATTGAGTTTTGAGTCAAGTCAACCGGATATATGGTTCATGAGAAGATTTGATTTAAAAAATCCAACATGTTGGAAAATTCAATATGGCGGACTTCATGGGTCCTTGAAGCAAATTTCGTTCCTTATGAGAAACACTGATATACCAAATTCTGTGGTTATATGTCAAACGGGGTGGTGGGGCTGAGCATTAGACTCTGAATACTTAATACAACGCCACCTAGTAGTAGTGGTTTTGATATACATTGATACCGCCAAAGTCTACATTTTTTTGACCAATCGGGCATTGAGCTATTCCAACAATATTATTAGGGGTGCTTCACTGCCAGCAACCCTAATAATAAATTCTGCGGCGGATTATAACCATCTCATCAATAGGATCTTGACACTTCTCAAAATGAATAGCGTTCTCTCATGTCCTCCCTCTCCAGTTCTGTTCCTAGTGTTATCACTTCTCAAAATGAATAGCGTTCTCGTGTCCTCCCTCTCCAGTTCTGTTCCTAGTGTTATCACTTCTCTAAATGAATAGCGTTTCTCGTGTCCTCTCTCTCCAGTTCTGTTCCTAGTGTTATCACTTCTCTAAATGAAGTGTTCTCATGTCCTCTCTCTCCAGTTCTGTTCCTAGTGTTACCACTTCTCTAAATGAATAGTGTTCTCATGTCCTCTCTCTCCAGTTCTGTTCCTAGTGTTACCACTTCTCTAAATGAAGTGTTCTCATGTCCTCTCTCTCCAGTTCTGTTCCTAGTGTTATCACTTCTCTAAATGAATAGTGTTCTCATGTCCTCTCTCTCCAGTTCTGTTCCTAGTGTTATCAGGGCAGTATATTTCTTATTTACAAGGTAAGTTGGTTGAAAACAAGTTCTCATGTACAGCAACGACCCGTGGATGAGTTACAGGGGAGAGGAGAGGTTGAACAAGCCAACTAGAAGCTGGGGATGATAATTAGGTGGCCGTGGTGGTATGAGGGGCCATTAGGGAATTTAAGCCGGACACCGGGTTTATCACCACAACTCTTGCAACAACTACCATGGGTTCTTGAAAAGGCCACAGAGACGGATTAGCATCAGAAGGATAGAGAAATGTAATCCCATTATTAGACATCATGGTCAAGTTGTATACTGCTTGTACAAGGACGTTTTTTCAACTCAACTAAAACCAATTCACTACCATAAAATTACCATCTGACATTGTGAGAAATCATATGTGAAATATTGCAGTCATGAAGTGTAATAATGAAAAGGCATTACCAAGGCATGGTCATCTGAGCGAAGGCCACCCGGCTCTTCTGCCCTCCTGACAGACTGGCCACCGGCCGAGTTGCCAGCTCACCGGTTATCCCATAGCCACCCAGTTGGTGCCTGTACTCCTCCTCGTTACGACCTGGGAGGGAGGGACGAGGAGAGAGCGAGAGAGAGAAAAGGGGTTACAAATTAAAGATTGCAGGGTATAGATGGGTTGGTTGTTAAGCAACATTGGCCCAAACAGACAGGGTTGGTTTAGATTGTTGTCAGCACGTAAAATAGATTTAGTCTCCAATGTTTATTGAAAACAAATACATTTGCTCACTTCTCTCAAATACATCTTTACAGTTGTTGGTTAGCTAGCTAGCAAATTTGAGTCATATTAGCATATAGTGACAGTCAAAACACCTCAAGAACAAGATAAAACTAGCTGAAAAGAGCTACCTACGATTCCTCACGACAGCTTTTATGTCATTTTTGCGAGCTATCTGGCCATCCAGAATCACAACACACTGCCTTTTACACCATTGAAGCGTGTGCATTGTCTTTGTGACGTTGTCAGCTATGCCATCTACAGGGATCCGTAACAACCACCAGGGTCGTGTTCATTAGGGTAGGCAACAAAAAAACAGGGCATTTCTTATTGGACCAAGTCCAGGTAGTCATGTTCCAATCAGTTTCCTTTGCATTTGGTGCCTAATGAACACAAGCCCAGGCTTTGATAGTAATAAGTATTTGTATGTTTTGGTGGTGGTGGTCACCTGGGAATTTGTTGAGTAGCAGCTCAATTGAACACACATTGAGGTCCAGTTGATCCACGTGGTGCTGACTGAAATAACCGATCTTCAGGTTCCTGAGCGAGAAAGGGAAATAAAGCTGTTGTTTACTTCCCTGCACGCACACCCACTGAGACACACACTAGCAGCAGAGGAACATGGCTGACGTCAAGCATGGAACCTCACCGATGGGCATGTCTGATGCCGTTGACAGGCGTTAACTCTCCCATCAGTAGCTTGAGCATGGTGGATTTACCCGCCCCGTTCTCACCCACCTGAGAGCGAGAGAAAGAGAGAGAGAGAGAGAGAGAGAGAGAGATCGACTGTAGGTACTACTTTAGCAGTTGGAAGGTTGCACAGAGCATTGTCTGTGGAAGTGTTTCACAGATTTAAAGTACAGTATTAAAGGATGCACAATATATCAGTGACCCGATGTGGGGGCGAAGATATGTTCTTGCTAGCCTTATGAACATAGAAACTTGTTTGCAGTTCAGATCTGTGCTAGAATGGTTAAAAATAGCCATAAAATAAAAAAAAATTCTGAATCAGTCGATATTGCAAAGAAAATATTGGCATCAACCCAGAATGATCACATCTGTGCACCCCTAACTATTAGCAGTGCATGTGATTTAGAACTAGTCATCAGGATTGAGAGCAGTGTGATTAATACGTACGATGCAGATGCGAGACTCCAGGTCTGCAGACACAGACAGCTGTGTGAAGAGGCGCTGGTCAGTGTTATAGTAGAACTCCACCTCATCCAACTGGAGCACCGGGGGAGACAGCTTCTCAAAGTTATCAGGGAACCTGTGGACAGACGCACGTACGCACGCACGTACGCACGTTAGCGCTCAGATTAATATGAGAATTGAAACCTGACTTCATTCGGGAAAGGAGGAGCGGTCTCTTACTTTAAGGTGACTTCGGTTTCCTTCTCCAGAGGTTTGAGTTCAGGCCTGCAGGAGACAAGAGAAGAGTAGTGAGGGAATGGAAGACAACAATAGATATTCTTTACAATGACCATTACCTGTGCACAGGCAAACAAACACGCAGAGGTCATCATGCATTGGCAAGACGGAAGTTATCCTTTACAATGAATTGGACTTTCAGGCTGTAATTCCCAAGGGAGCACGACATGAGAGAAAGCAGGGTGGGGCGCATGTTATCTTATTTTGAAATAGATGGTTACTCACAGTTTTTCTAAGAGCTTCAGTTTGCTCTGCACCTGTGCCGCTCTGTTGGCGTTGTATCTGAACCGGTCGATAAACACCTGGCACACAGAGGGAGGGGATCAATCCACAATTATAATGTAGACACTATAATATATATTCTAATAGGCATATCAAGATCTAAAATAAACAAACACTAATCAGCAAAGATAAATGCTGAGAAAGTGCATTGTTATTACACTTGCCATAGGGCTTTTAGTTTGTCTGTATGTACGCAGGACGGTGTGTTTAAGCCAGTGTGTGGGCTCCTAACCTGGATGTGCTCTCTGTACTGAAACTGGGCCTCGTACTCCCTCTGCTGGTTCTTCAGGCGGTCCTCTTTGGTCTTGACAAAGTTCTCGTAGTCGCCGCGGTAACTCTCCAGCCGCTGCGAGTGCAGGTGGATGATGTCAGTCACCACGGCGTTGAGGAAGTTCCGGTCGTGGGACACCACCAGGATGGTGGTCTGCCAGGTCTGTGGGGGGCGGAGGAGTTAAACAGGCCATATGGAAGTTGAACTTGTTGCTCATGCTTTATCTCTCCATCCTCCCAATGGAGGATTCGTTCACTTCAATTCACTGAAAATAAGTGGTATAAGAAATTATGGTGGTAACTCCACCTAACCAATACCTCCACCAATCCAATGTAGGTTTGTAGGAAGTATTGAACGAGTGCACACACTTTCATAAGTGGTGAAAGCAAACAATCCATTTGAAGCTAACTATGTATGCGTCACTGACGGGTGTGCCCCTCCTGCCAATTAAGCAGAGCCTCTTTTTGTTGTTGCCGGACCCATTTTTGGCTCAAGAGCACCCCCAGAGGCAGAAGTTGACAGCAAATCAGAATTACCCACCCCAATCTAGCAATGCAAACTTCCATTTGTTCCTATTCTTCACACTTCTCCCTGAAATGTCCAGTCATTCAGAACCCTTGCCTTGGACTGGTGTAAGAAATATGACGGAAAGCCCCTCTAGTCCACGCTTGCCCATGCTTTCACCAATCCAATGCTTTTAAATACTGTAGTAAGAATGTGCACACTTTGGGGAGAAGGGAACCCGATTGGATTTGGCATGCAATGTTAAGTGTGTCGGTAAGCAGGAGTAACCTACCTGCAGGTAATTCTCCAGCCAAAGAATGGCTCGGACATCCAACATGTTGGTGGGCTCTGAGAAACAAACAGACAGAAAGACAGAGACAGTCAGTCAAAGGGGCATTTTGCACTGACTAGTGGACACCGTCAAACTGTTCAAAGATACTCAATACAAAAATACTTAATGTGGTTTAATCACTCACCGTCAAGTAACAAAAGATCAGGCCTAAAAAAAGGAATGAAAAATACACACATTATTTGGAGAGTTGAAGCTAGCCTTTAGCAGAGCCACATTTGTCTTCATAAACTGTCTGCTGAATTGATGGTCTATAAATTGAGATTCAGGAAACAGCTCATAAGAGTTATAAATGTACATCAATATTGTAATATCTCTGTCCTTGTATTTTAATTGGGTAGAATGTCCTTTGGATAAAAGAAGTGACAAGGAGAAACTCACTTGGCAAAGAGAGCTCTAGCCAGAGCTAATCTCATCCTCCAGCCTCCAGAAAACTCCCTGTGAAGAGAACACAGAGAGATCAGTTAATCACATTTGTTCTATGTTGCTCTGTCTGTATGCTATGTCTTGCTTGTCCTATGTTGCTATGTCTATGGTGCTATTGTCTATATTGTAATTGTTTTTAATAACCTGCCCAGGGACTGCGGTTGAAAATTAGCCGGCTGGCTAAAACCGGCACTTTTACTGAAACGTTGATTAATGTGCACTGTCCCTGTAAAAATAAAATAAACTAAACTAAACTAAACATCCGCGTGCGCGCACACACGCACACACACACACACACACACACACACACACTAACTTACTTGGTTGTCTGCGTTTGCATTTTAGGAGAAAAACCTAAACCACATAGGATGATTGAAGCTCTGTGTAAAAGAGAGAGAAACATCAATCAATCATCTCATTAAATCAGAAAATGATACACCCTGGCTACAATTCTACTGCATAGTCATCGGTTTTAGAAACACCATTGACAATATGTATGAATATAAATGAACTGCTAATAGTGATGCACAGATACTTTCCTTGCAAAAAACAAAACGATAGTTAATGAAGACAAATGTGGCCTTCTGTTGAATTGATGGTCTATACATTCGCCTATAAATTGAGAAATTCCTTACAAAAAAACCCCGGTACCGATATTTTCTTAGCCAAACCCACCCAATACCGATATTTTCCTTGACAAAAACGCACCCCACCGATAACGATATTTTCACTGACAAAAACCCCTCCGATACCAATATTTAACATTTTTGCAGCCTTTTAAGCGTTCCAGTAGTTAAATAGTTAACACACATGGACACAGTGGTCTAAGGCCCTGCATTTCGGTGCAAGAGGCGTCACTACAGTACCTGGTTCGGATCCAGGCTGTATCACATCCAGCCATGACCGATTGGCCCAGCGTCGTCCGGGCCGTCATTGTAAATAAGAATTTGTACAGCTTTGACAGTGCTACTGTATCTTTTTTGACATGCAAAGATTCAAACGGTGTTCCACAGTATGTCGTGAAGCTAATAGCAGTGACGCTATTACTGTAGGTAGGGTGACATCTGAAAAATAGCACACTTGGTAGTGTGTACCGGCGCTCATTCAGTCGGCGAAAGCAGACATCACCCACGACAGGGAACGAACGGTTGATTGTCAAGGGCAACGAAGTCCATTATCTTGGCATTAATGGATTTCGCCTGAGTTGTCTCGCTGAATTGTTCACACTCTTTCAAATGACTGCTGGACTTGTTGACTGCTTAATCCACACAGCAGACATTTTGTGGGCTAGGTATGGAATACTATGTGGTAGTGGTGGAGTAGGGGTTTGAGGACACACAGTGTGTTGTGAAATCTGTAAATGTATTATAATGTTTTATAATTGTATAAACTTCCTTAATGTTGCTCGACCCCAGGAAAGCTGCTGCTTTGCATTGTGGGCTGTGTAGCGCAAAATTTGACGTGGCGTTATTACGTCACGTTATATAGGTACGCACGGTAGCTTTGACATCGATTTTTAACATGGCTGTTAAACTTGTCATCTGCCAATACCGATGTTGGCATTTTTAGCTAATATTGTACGATTCCGATATGTTCAGCGATATATCGTGCATCCCTAACTAATGTAACAAACACAGATATATTATATACAGACATGTTAAGTGTGGCTCTTTACCGGGCAGGTGCCTTGTCTGCTTCAATCTCCTCCAGTTTAGCATAGATCTCCGACAGTCGAACAGTTTCCATTCCTTCAGCACTAACATGGAATAGAATAAACTGCGAGTTAAGTGACTATTGCAGTTTCAAATCTAAAATTCCTGCAACAATAACATTTAAGTCTGCCAGGATTGACTCCTTCCAATATGAGCCCTCCGTTGCCAACTTCGGGGAGAATTTGGGCAAGTAAGACTGACGTACGTTCCGTTGGCTATGCGCGCATTGAGCAGGCGTTCCTCTGTCAGGAGACCCTCCCGGACCGTGTCGCTCTCCAGCACGCTCTGAAGTGCCCCTGTGTCGTCTCCAGCGACCTCCTGCTCCACGTGCAGGATTGTGATGTGGGCAGGGACACGCAGGCTGCGGCTCGCCAGCATCTTTAGCAGCGTGGTCTTCCCCAGGCCGTTGCGGCCAATCAGGCCATAGCGGCGACCTGTTGACAGAGACAGCTCCGCCCCCTGCAGCAAAGACCTGGAAATACAGAGCGAGAGAGAGACAAGTTGCTTGCATATTGCTTTATGGTAGAGACTAAGAAGTGTCTCTCGCCTACTCTTTGTCTCTCTAGTATTAAGAAATTACATAAAATTGTAATTACACAGTAATAACTTGATTTACTCAGTTTGTGATTTATTAAACAAGCACTGCTACTCACCATTTTATATCAGGTAGTTGTGTTGAATTCTTAAGTCATTTGCAGAAAGTAGCGACCATAACCACAACAATGCCTTTTACATGCAAGGTAAATACCAGTGGAAACGGTGTCCAGCTAACAACATTGCATGATGCTAATTAGAATGAATCACCTGCTCCAGTGCTGGATACAGTAGGAGAAAGCGTAAGTATGGTTTCATCCCAAATGGCACCTTATTCCCTATATGGCGCACTACTATACTTTTGGCCCTTGTCAAAAGAAGTGCACTTAATAGGGATGGGGTTAAACCCTCACCTCTCGCCAAACGACACATCAAAGTTCTCGATGCGAATATCGTAGCTGCGATTCTTCCCGGACAAGTCGACGCGACTGTCTTTCTTGCTACTGGCCTGGCTGGCTGATGCCTCCTCCAGTACCCTGAGACAAACAGAGACAGAGGGGATAAGGACAGAGTGAGACA
This sequence comes from Oncorhynchus keta, assembly GCF_023373465.1. Taxonomy (NCBI): domain Eukaryota; kingdom Metazoa; phylum Chordata; class Actinopteri; order Salmoniformes; family Salmonidae; genus Oncorhynchus; species Oncorhynchus keta. Next base: position 2,225,171 of record NC_068438.1, read on the forward strand.
GACACAGAGGGACACGAAGAGATAGAAGTACAGAGAGCAAATACAGAAGAAGGTGTAAGAGGGAGAGAGAGGTGAAACATCAGTCTGACAGTATTACCAAACTTCATCACACATTGATGAATGGAAAAGTGTATTTTGCAATCGCAATACCAAACCAATGATCAGTGGTGTAAAGTACTTAAGTGAACATACTTTCAAGTACTACTTAAACCATTTTTTGGGGGGGCATCTGTACTTTATTTACACACACACATATATATACACATATACACATATATACGCACACACACACACACACATACATACATACATACACATATATATATATATATATATATATATAGTACCAGTCAAAAGTTGACACACCTACTCAATCGAGGGTTTTTATTTGTACTATTTTATACATTGTAGAATAATAGTGAAGACATCAAAACTATGAACTAACATGTGGAATCATGTAGAAACCAAAACAATATTAAACCAATCAAAACAGTTTATATTCTTCAAAGTAGCCTCTCTTTTCCTTGATGACAGCTTTGCACTCTTGGCATTCCCTCAACCAGCTTCACGAGTTCATCACCTGGAATGCATTTCAATTAACAGGTGTGCCTTGTTAAAAGTTACTTTGCGGAATTTCTTTCCTTTTTAATGGGTTTGAGCCAAATCAGTTGTGTTGTGACAAGGTAGGGGCGGTATACAAAAAAATGACCTTATTTGGTAAAAGACCAAGTCCATATTATGGCAAAAACAGCCCAAATAAGCAAAGAGAAACAGCAGTCCATCATTACTTTAAGACATGAAGGTCAGTCAATGCAGAAAATGTCAAGAACTTTGAAAGAGCAGACTCAAACCATCAAGCGCTATGATGAAACCGGCTCTCATGAGGACCGCCACAGGAAAGGAAGACCCAGAGTTCATTAGAGTTACCAGCCCTTGAAATTGCAGCCCAAATAAATGCGTCAGAGTGTTCAAGTAACAGACACATCTCAACATCAACTGCGTGTCCTCATCAACTCATGCATTAACTCATGCTCTGGAACGCGGAATCCCAAAGACATGGTAAATCTTCCAGAGGCCCATCCTCAGTAGAACACACACAGATGAGCATTCTAACAACCCCTTATTCTGTTTCATAAAACAACCGTTAGATGCAATAACAGCATTATAACAATCTTGTCATTTCCACAATATGATTCCAAATTTGAGATTTCTGGTTCCAGCCGGCGTGTCTTTGCGAGACGCTGAGTAGGTGAATGGATGATCTCCGCATGTGTAGGCACGGAGGTGGTGGTGTGGGGGCTTTGCTGGTGACTGTCAGTGATTTATTTAGAATTCAAGGCACACTTAACCAGCATGGCTACCACAGCATTCTGCAGTGATACGCCATCCCATCTGGTTTACGCTTGGTGGGACTATAATTTGATTTTTTTAACAGGACAATGACCCAACACACCTCCAGGCTGTGTAAGGGCTATTTGACCAAGGAGGAGTGATGGAGTGCTGCATCAGATGGCCACAATCACCCAACCTCAACCAATTGAGATGGTTTGGGAGGAGTTGGACTGTAGAGTGAAGGAAAAGCAGCAAACAAGTGCTCAGCATATGCTGGAACTCCTTCAAGACTATTGGAAAAGCATTCCAGGTGAAGCTGGTTCAGAAAATGCTAAGAGTGTGAAACGCTGTCAAGGCAAAGAGTAGCTACTTTGAAGAATCTAAAATATATTTTGAATGAGTAGGTGTGTCCAAACTTGACTGGTATTGAACATACATTTTTTTGTACATTCCACAAAAAAAAAAAACGTATACATACGAACGACAACTTACAGACACATACAATGACTACATATCTTCTGCCTAGACCCGCATGTTCACCCCCCCATCCCTATTGCCTGCATTATCCTGTCACTTGGCCTTAAATTATACCAACTTGTTTTTCCTCAGGCTATTTCAATATTTCAATAAGAAATCCTTAGATGTTTTCCACTGTGTCAATGATGGCGGATTGATTGACGTCTACGTTTTTAGTAACCTTATTTTTTTCTTCTCAGTGATGAGAAAAGAATCGTGCATCTCACTACCTCCCCTGTATGTAATGTCTTGAAATATGCAGACAGATGGATTAAAAGTACATTTACACTAATATTTCTAGCTCCGCTCACAACTTTCAAACTTAATAGCATTCCCAGATAGCATGGATTATTGACTTATTATGAGTCTTACTATAGACAGGACTCTGCTGTTGTGCTGTAGAATGTGAACTATGTCTCGTATAATATATTCTATACATTAGTTTATACTAAAATCATTTAGTTAGTTATGCTCCAACTTCCACTCCATTTTGTACTAACATCAGTTCTTTTTAAATCTTGGTTCCAATCATTTACATTTTTTTCTAATAGGTTGTCAGTTGGATATTCTCCCTGCAAGGTTTAGTATATCTTCCCTATCCTATGAACATCCTTTACTTACTCATAAGATTCCCTCAAGGTTGTTCTGATGTCCAAAAGATTGCAAATCGAAATTGTGTTGCAATTTAAGTTTCATTGTATTCCAAACTATCTACACTGAACAAAAATATTTTAAAAAACAGCATGCAACAATTTCAAACATTTTACTGAATTAGAATTGATAAGGAAATCAGTCATTTGAAATAAATTCATTAGGCCGTGATCTATGGATTTAACATGACTAGGCAAGGGCACAGCCACGGGTGGGTCTGGGAGGGCATAGGCCCACCCACTGGGGAGCCAGCACCAACCAATCAGAATACATTTTTCCCCACAAAAGGGCTTTATAACAGAGAGAAATACTCCTCAGAACCCCCACCCTATCCCACCGGTGAAGAAGCCTGATGTAGAGATCGTGTGCTGGCATGGTTACATGTGGTCTGCAGTTGTGAGTCCGGTTGGACATCATGTAAAATACTCTGAAACGATGTTGGAGGCAGCTTATGGTAGAAAAATGAACATTAAATTATCTGGCAACAGCCCTGGAGGACATCCCTGCAGTCAGCATGCCAATCGCACACTCCCTCAAAACTTGAGACATCTGTGGCATTGTATTGTGTGACAAAAATGCACATTTAAGGGAGCCCTTTTATTGTCCCGGCACAAGATGCACCCGTGTAATGATCATGTTTAATCAGCTTCTTGATATGCCACAACTGTCAGATGGATTATCTTGGTGTAATGCTCACTAACAGGGATGTAAACAAATTTGTACGCAAAATAAAGAAATAAACTTTTGGAAAATATTTCTGAGATGAATTCTCAGCTCATGCAACCAACACTTTACATATTGCTTTTATATTTTTGTTGAGTTCAAAATTACTTTTGACATTTTGTCATGGAAAAAAATGTATTTCCTGTTACAAAGTCATTTACGGTTTCCATTCCTTTGGTTTTCCATGTGAACAAATTTAAAAATGGATGAATTCTGAAAAGCTATCCAAGGATTATGCCATAATGTTCTGATTCTGGTTCTTGTAAAATATATTTCATTTGCTTCCATATTGTTATAATATTCTTAATTAAGGAGTTGTTACTGTTCTTTATCCTTTTTATATATTTCACAACTTTTACTTTATTACATTCCCAAAGACAATAATGTACTTTTTACGGCATACGTTTTCCCTGACACCCGAAAGTACCTGTTACATGTTGAATGCAAAGCAGGACAAGAAAATGGTCCAACTCACACTTCTCAAGAGAACATCCCTGGTGATCCCTACCGCCTCTGATCTGGAGGACTCACTAAACAGAGAACATCCCTGGTCATCCCTACCGCCTCTGATCTGGAGGACTCACTAAACAGAGAACATCCCTGGTCATCCCTACCGCCTCTGATCTGGAGGACTCAATAAACAGAGAACATCCCTGGTCATCCCTACCGCCTCTGATCTGGCAGACTTACGAAACACAAATGATTCATTTGTAAATGGTGTCTGAGTGTTGGTGTATCCCTGTCTATCTGTAAAAATAAAAGAATGTGCCATCTGGTTTGCTTAATATAAAGGAATTTAACATATCTACTTTTACTTTTGATACTTAAGTATATTTAAAAGCAAATACTTTTAGTCAAGTTGTATTTTACTGGGTGACTTTTACTTGAGTCATTTTCTATTAAGATATCTTTACTTCTACTCCAGTATGACAATTGGGTACTTTTTCCACCATTGCCAATGATAAACTGTTTGCATAGTCTTCGGGTATAGATGAAAAGCATATGAAACTCACAGTGGATTAGTCGTTTTTTGCGAATCCCGTTCATTCCTTCTCCCTTGTTTTTGCTTCAGCTTGGCTTCGGCCTTCTCTAGCTTCCTCGCGTCCACAGTCTGAGGTGGTGTGTGTGTGGAAGAAGACAAAGTGGATGAAGTTGACAGGAGAATAACATAGCTACAGGGCTGACTTGAACCTTCGACAAAAAACATAATACACAAGAAGCTACAATGCAACAAATATTATTCTAAAATACTTTACTGTATTCTGGCCCCTCTTCATCATCCAGATCCCTTGGACATCGTTAGTGACAGATACTGAGGCGAGAAAGACAGAAGGAGTGGAATGAGACGCAACAATAAGTCAGGGAGGATATTAAAAAGACATGGGAGAGGGGGTAGGAAGGGTAGAGAAAATAGGAAGTACTAGCAGTAGTGGACGGGAAAGATGTATAATAAAAAATAAAATATATATTTTTTAAAAGGCTAAAAACAGAATACATGTCAACAGGCTATCAAAATTAATATCAAACATTGACCGTAAAGCTAACATAGAGGAATACCTAAGTCCCCCTGCAGACAAGGGACTCACCACACTCTGCAGATATCTGAGACAACCGCACCGGAGCGTCGAGCAGCACTTGCTTTGAAGCGGCATGGCCGTTACTCCTGATGGAAAAGACAAGTATATTTTTGATGAGTCAGCAAGCGGAAATACATAAAATATTAGCTTTTGGTGTGTGACAATTAGTCTTTGTGTTGTACATTGGTTGTGAAAGAGGTCTCTGGGTCCAATCTCCACCCGGCACAGCCAAAGGAGGACTGGTCACCCCTCATAGCCTGGCTCCTCTCTAGGTTTCTTCCTAGGTTCTGGCCTTTCTAGGGAGTTTGTCCTTGCCACCGTGCTTCTACACCTGCATTGCTTGCCGTTTGGGGTTTTATGCTGGGTTTCTGTACAGCACTTTGAGATATCAGCTGATGTAAGAAGGGCTTAATAAATACTTTTTTTTTTATCAGTGGTAAGGTTGTGTGTGTGTGTGTTGCACTTACAGTTTAAGAGTGTTGAACATCTGCTGACAGATGTCCCGAATGTCATCCTCGTTTTTACAGTCAGCCGACGACCCCTGCAACAGCCCTCCAATCGCATCATACACCTCCTCTCCATCCTCAAACTCCACCCCTCCACAGTCCAACACACCTATCACAGAGGAATGCCACAGGCTAGAAATCAGAGGAGCATTTAGAAGGGTGCAGCTTTTAGAGCCTTCAGATAGAGAAATGCTAATCAGGCCCTCTGACATGTAGAATAAGGAAACACGTTGGTTCTATTCATTCATTCATTCCCCAATTTCGTGGTATCCAATTGGTAGTTACAGTCTTCTCTCATTGCTGCAACTCCCAAATGAACTTGGGAGAGGCGAAGGTCGAGAGCCATGCGTCCTCCGAAACATGACCCTGCCAAGCCGTACTGCTTCTTGACACAATGACAGCTTAACCCGGAAGCCAGCCACACCAATGTGTCTGGGGAAACACTGTACATCTGGCGACCGTGTCAGCGTGCATGCGCCCGGCACGCCACAGGAGTCGCTAGTGTGCGATGGAACAAGGACATCCCTGCCGACCAAACCCTCCCCTAACCAGGATGATGCAGGGCCAATTGTGCGCCACCCCATGGGTCTCGCCAGTCGCGACAGAGCCTGGACTCAAACCAGGATATCTAGTGGCACAACTAGCAACTGCGATGCAGTGTCTTCGACCACTGCACCACTTCATGAGATTTCTAACTGCAAATTTCAGCTACTGAACATGGCTCAGGATCAATCTTACCTGTAGATTCTCAGACAAAGTAACACACTGAGGGACACTACGCAACATGTTATCATGAAGCAGTCTTGTAAGCAGCTATACTTAGCCTGGTTCCAGATCTGTTTGTGCTCTTGACAACTCCATGCGCTGGTGTACAAAGATTTTTGGTGTCCATTACTGGGGGTTACAGGAAAGCCCCACACAAACCAATGGCATAGATTTTTCACCTCAAGTTCAGTGGGGCAAAAAAGTATTTAGTCAGCCACCAATTGTACAAGTTCTCCCACTTAAAAAGATGAGGCCTGTAATTTTCATCATAGGTACACTTCAACTATGACAGACAAATGAGAAAAACAAATCCAGAAGAATCACATTGTAGGATTTTTAATGAATTTATTTGCAAATTATGGTGGAAAATAAGTACTTGGTCAATAACAAAAGTTTGTTATATACCCTTTGTTGGCAATGAAAGAGGTCAAACGTTTTCTGTAAGTCTTCACAAGGTTTTCACACACTGTTGCTGGTATTTTGTCCCATTCCTCCATGCAGATCTCCTCTAGAGCAGTGATGTTTTGGGGCTGTTGCTGGGCAACACGGACTTTCAACTCCCTCCAAAGATTTTCTATGAGGTTGAGATCTGGAGACTGGCTAGACCACTCCAGGAACTAGAAATGCTTCTTACGAAGCCACTCCTTCGTTGCCCGGGCGGTGTGTTTGGGATCATTGTCATGCTGAAAGACCCAGCCACGTTTCATCTTCAATGCCCTTGCTGATGGAAGGAGGTTTTCACTCAAAATCTCATGATACATGGCCCCATTCATTCTTTCTTTTACACGGATCAGTCGTCCTGGTCCCTTTGCAGAAAAAAAGCCCCAAAGCATGATGTTTCCACCCCCATGCTTCACAGTAGGTATGGTGTTCTTTGGATGCAACTCAGCATTCTTTGTCCTCCAAACACAACGAGTTGAATTTTTACCAAAAAGTTATATTTTGGTTTCATCTGACCATATGACATTCTCCCAATCTTCCTCTGGATCATCCAAATGTTCTCTAGCAAACTTCAGACGGGCACATACTGGCTTAAGCAGGGGGACACGTCTGGAACTGCAGGATTTGAGTGCCTGGCGGCGTAGTGTGTTACTGATGGTATGCTTTGTTACTTTGGTCCCAGCTCTCTGCAGGTTATTCACTAGGTCCCCCCGTGTGGTTCTGGGATTTTTGCTCACCGTTCTTGTGATCATTTGACCCCATGGGGTGAGATCTTGCGTGGAGCCCCAGATCGAGGGAGATTATCAGTGGGCTTGTATGTCTTCCATTTCCTAATAATTGCTCCCACAGTTGATTTCTTCAAACCAAGCTGCTTACCTATTGCAGATTCAGTCTTCCCAGCCTGGTGCAGGTCTACAATTTTGTTTCTGGTGTCCTTTGACAGCTCTTTGATCTTGGCCATAGTAGTTTGGAGTGTGACTGTTTGAGTTTGTGGACAGGTGTCTTTTATACCGATAACAAGTTCAAACAGGTGCCATTAATACAGGTAACGAGTAGAGGACAGAGGAGCCTCTTAAAGAAGAAGTTACAGGTCGGTGAGAGCCAGAAATCTTGCTTATTTGTAGGTGACCAAATACTTATTTTCCACCATAATCTGCTAATAAATTCATTAAAAATCCTACAAAGTGATTTCTGGATTTTTTTTCCTTCTCATTTTGTCTGTCATAGTTGAAGTGTACCTATGATGAAAATTACAGGCCTCTCTCATCTTTTTAAAAGTGGGAGAAGTTGCACAATTGGTGGCAGACTAAATACTTTTTTGCCCCACTATGTTAGAAATGTCCGTTTCTGGAAAAAGGCATTTCTAAGATGCTTCTTCTTTCTCAATTCGGTGAAAAGGGTGTCACCAAAAACAGGTTAGTTAAATTCATGGTGGCAGTTTCTATGGTTATATCACATATAGCATTGGCTTGCGTAACTTCTAACTTCCTTCATACTGTACAAAGAGACACAAAAATGGTATCCACAAGTAGGGCCCTATGAGTTCCGTGATGCGGAAAATGAAGACGGAATCGCGGAATTTGGTCATAAAAATGGAATCAACAGTAAAACGTGGAATATTGAAGAATTTTCCATAATTACGCTGAAATGTATTAATAATCACAAGTAGGCCTAATTATTGTCGTAACCAGCCAAGTCGCCAAAAAAACGGAAATTCAACCCTAACCCCTAAATTCAGAGCAGAGCAATACCCAAAGGAATATCATGAGTCAGGGATAAGCTGTTAGGCAAATTGTCAACATACTAATGATTGGAGGCGTAAAAATCCTTGTGAGGACTACTTAAAGCCTAAAGCCCATGTGAAGAACAAGGAAAAGCACCGTGTTAAAACCACCATTACCAGTGTAATGAGCATCAGCAGATTCAAGACGATCATTTATTCGGTACTTTGTGACTGTGTGCGCCGAGTCTGACATCCCCTTAGAAAAGCTTTTCAAACAGGGAGGAGCGTTGCCCGAAAATCACAGCAGCCTCCGTCAAACTCACCTGCCCCGTATGTTTGACCGACATATGACTGCCGTTCGACAGAAGATCAGCGGGAAGAAGTTTGCGGTGGTTGTTGACGAGACAACAGATGCAAAGGGATTGCAGCGTTCTAAACATTGTCATTGGTGAGTTGAACTTAACCTATTAATATACAGTTGCAATAACCTACATTTACATTCTGCAATGTGAATTGTCCACATGCAAATTGTGTTATTCCAAACGATGAGCTTCCGTGGTGAAATATAGCGATGCATTCTGTCAGCAGCAGTCTGCCTCTCCATCTAGCTAACTATCGCTGTATCTATATTGTGTTAATACTTAATTTAAATAACACTTATTTAGTCACAATATTATTTTAGGTTAAAACATAAAGTTGTTCCTTATCTTTCATTGCAGGTGTTGAAAACCAGTACTTTCTGGCAGATGTCATTTTCATGGACAGATGCAACTACTCAATGTTCTCCCAAGCAACACTAGCCTCCCTCCACAGCAACGATCTGAATCTGAATGATGTCTGGGAAGTGGTCACAGATAATGTCTCCTACTGCCTGAAGACATACAATGAGGTTCTGATAGGAGTGATGCCCAACAGTGTCCATGTAACCTGTCTCTGCCATGTCATCAATCTGGTGGGTGAGACCTGGCAGCGCTACAAATACTTCTCTGAAGTTGCATCTCTTGTGACATGGATGAGATCTGTCTCCTTCAAGAAGCCTGCCAGAAAGAGAAGATAGGTGAGCTTCCTCATTATGAAGGAGTTTGTGCAGGCCAAGGCTCCTCCTGAAGCAGTGACCTCCAGATGGAATAGCTGGTTTGAGGCAGTGAAGTACCATTCAGAGCATGTTCATCTGTAGAGTTTTTGTTGGCAGAAAAGTCATCATCCCAGGCAGTTACAAACATCCTCAGCCAGCTGGAAAGGCCCTCACTGACAAGATAACCTTCCTCTCGGACGGCTGCTCCAAACTGAAGACAGCTCTGTCAATCCTGTAAGGAACCCACCGTCCCACAGCAGTGTCTGCTTACAATGTCATGGAGGATCTGGGCTCTTACCTAGTGAATGGAACGGAAAAAACATGTGGGTATGGAGCCAAGACAGATGAGCTATTGAGAAAGATGGGGATTGGAGAGAGGAGGGAGGTGCTTGACCATCTCCATGATGCATTCCACTTGGCCTTCAAAGTTGTCAAAGCACTGGGACATACATCCAGCCAGAGAGGTCTACAGGCTGGCTAGGGTGTTCGATCCTAGGCAGGCTCCAGCCATGGAAAAGCAGATTGAAGTCTACACACAACTGAAACCCATGGCAAGCCCTTCAACAGAGCTCAGTGAAGAATGGATTGCCTATCAGCACTGTGTCCAGGGAGACCTCATATGCTTTGGAGCTTGCTGATTACTGGAGGGGCCTGAGTGCAAGATTCCCAACAGCTGCAGAAGTTGAAGTGCCCTACAGTCAGCTCAGTCGACTGTGAGGAGTTTCAGCAAATACAAGACTCTACTCAGAGACAAGCGAGGCTCTCACCGAGCTCAACACAAAGTGGCTGACAATCATGTACTTCAATAGAGATGTCTGTGATAGATGGAAATGGACAGACATAGGAGCTCATAAGATAGTCCCATAGAGTTTGCCTATTGCTGCATTATTTCCTAGATTCTTGCATGAATCTTTCTTTAATTGTAAATGAAACACTTATGTGAAGCACTTTATGTTACAAAAACAATGAATGCAAGTTACACAAGTGTAACTCTTGGTTTTGCCTATTTCTTGCTGCGTTGTTTCCTAGATTCTTGCATTACTTTTTTCATTTATAATGAAACACTTAGTAGAACTCTGTATTGAAGCACTTGCCTTGATAAAAAGAATAGTGCAATGTATTGCATCATTACACATTTGCTGTTATATCTTATTCAATGTTTGCTTTTTTATTTATTCACATTATTAGACACACTATCTGATGATCAAATGTGCGTAAATCACAGAAATCAGAAAAAAATAACAAAAAAAAAGGTCATTTCGGGGGAAAAAAGGAGTTCATAGGGCCCTAATAAAGGGCCTTACTGACAAAATCCTGAATAATCCCTTTAAACCACATTAGGAGCCGTTTTGGGTGTAGTTACCCTTTAACCATGAAGAGTCTATGCCTGAGGGGTTCAACTAAGCAATATAGAATTGTTTTATGGTCATACGAAGGTTATTTTTGCTATTTCATTTGGAATTTTAAGACCCCTTATAGTATCAAAAATATCTATATTTTAACTCCTTATTTTTGGCACTAAACAGTCCCTTATATACACTTCCATTAACTTTTTCAACTGGTACCGGGGACTTTGAAATGAGCAAAACAACCGACATGTACATTTTTGTGTGAGTCTCACCTTTGCACAGAATGGTCATATTAGTGTGTAATCCAAACTATACGGACGCTACAGACAGAAGTTGGCAGATCGGCTGTACCGACTTCAGATGAGTTCCAAGACGCTCCAGACGATTTTGTGAGAATACTGATTTTAATGATGTTTCATGGTCTGACAAACACCACTCTAGCTCTGCGAAATAGGCAGATGCAGTGAATTGAGACGCAGCCAATGCAACAAAAAAAAGACAAGACTACATTACCAAAAGTATTTGGACACCTGCCCGTCAAATCTCTCATTCCATTAATATGGAGTTAGTCCACCCTTTGCTGATATAACAGCCTGCAAATGTTCTGGGAATGCTTTCCGTTTGCCACAAAGTCCCGTCATTGGAACTAAGGGGCCTAGCCCAAACCATGAAAATAAGCCCCTGACCATTATTCGTCCTCCACCAAACTTTACAGTTGGCACTATGTATTCGGACAAGTAGTGTTCTCCTGGCATCCGCCAATCCCAGATTTGTCCAGTGAACTGCCAGATGGTGAAGCGTGATTCATCACTCCAGAGTACTCGTTTCCACTGTTCCAACGTCCAATCGAACTTTACACCACAAATGCCGACACTTGGCATTGCGCATGGTGATCTTAGGCTTGTGTGCAGCTACTCGGCCATTGCTCCCGAAGAACAGTTGTTGTGCCGATGTTGCTTCCAGAAGCAGTTTGGAACTAGTGAGTGTTGCAACCGAGGACACAACTCGGTGGTCCCGTTCTATAAGCGTGTGGCCTATCACTTCTTGGATGAGCAGTTGTTGCTTCTAAACGTTTCCACTTAACAATAACAGCACTTACAGTTTACTTACAGTTTACTGATTAGAAATTGGACTAAATTACTTATTGGAAAGGTGGTATCCTTTGACGGTGCCACGTTGAAAGTCACCGAGCTTGTCAGTAAAGCCATTCTACTGCCAATGTTTGTCTATGGAGATTGCATGGCTGTGTGCTCAATTTTATACACCTGTAGGCAACGGGTGTGGCTGAAATAGCCAAATACACCACTTTGAAGGGGTGTCCACGTACACAGAGCATTCGGAAAGTATTCAGATACGTTAGACTTAAATTAAATTCCTCAATCTACACACAAAACCACATAATGACACTGCAAACAGAGGTTTAGAAATGTGTTCAAATTCATTAAACACACAAATCTGAAAACGTTTTTTACATAACTATTCAGACCCTTTGCTATGAGACTAATTGAGCTCAGGTGCAACCTGTTTCCATTGATCCTCCTTGAGACGTTTCTACAACTTTATTGAAGTCCACCTGTGGTAAATTCAATTGATTATTTGGAAAGGCACACACCTGTCTATATAAGATCCCACAGTTGACGTGAAAGTTAGAGCAAAAACCAAGCCATGCGTCGAAGGAATTGTACGTAGAGCTCCGAGACTGGATTGTGTCGATGCACAGATATGGGGAAGGGCACCAAAAAAATTCTGCAGCATTTAAGGTCCCCAAGAACACAATGGCCTCCATCATTCTTAAATGGAAGACGTTTGGAACCACCAAGACTCTTCCTAGAGCTGGCCTCCTGACCTGCCTGAACAAACTGGGGAGAAGGGCCTTGGTCAGGGAGGTGACAAAGAACCCAATGGTCACTCTGACAGAGCTCTAGAGTTCCTCTACGGAGATGGGAGAACCTTCCAGAAAGACAACCATCTCTGCAGCACTCCCAATTAGATGTTTATGGTAGAGTGGCCAGACGGAAGCCACTCAACAGTAAAAGACACATGACAGCCCACTTGGAGTTTGCCAAAAGGTAAGAAACAGGTTTCTCTGGTCTTATGAAACCAAGATTAAACTCTATGGCCTGAATGCCAACATCACATCTGGAGGAGACCAAGCACCGTCCCTATGGTGAAGCGTAGTGGTTGCAGCATCATGCCGTGGGGATGTTTTCCAGAGCCCGGACTTCAACCCGATCAAACATCTCTGGAGAGACCTGAAAATAGCTGTGCAGCGACACTCCCCATCCAACCTGACCAAGCTTGAGGATCTGCAGAGAAGAATGGGAGAAACTCCCCAAATACAGGTGTGCCAAGCTTGTAGCTTCATACCCAAGAAGAATAGAAGCTGTAATTGCTGCCAAAGGTGCTTCAACAATACGCTGGGTTAAGGGTCTGAATACTTATGTAAATGTGATATTTTTGTTTTTACTTTGTCATTATGGGGTATTGTGTGTAGATTGATGAAGGGCCTCTGTCATAACCGCCATTTGGAGCCAGCGACCAGATTTTTGGATTAAGCATTAATTGGCTTTTAGTCTAAATTAGTTCACTGAGATACGGGCATATTTATTTTTATTTCAACCTTTATTTTTAACTAGGCAAGTCAGTTAAGGACAAATTCTTATTTTACAATGACGGCCTACCCCGGCCAACCCCTCCCCCAACCCGGATGACGCTGGGCCAATTTAACGCCCTATTGGAATCTCGACCGCGGACGAGACACAGCCCGGGATTGAACCAGGAACGGTTGTGACACCTCTAGCATTGAGATCCAGTGCATTAGACCGCTGCACCACTGGGAGACACCACTCGAAAGTTTGGAAGTGTAAGTGTATACTCGTCAGACGTCATGATACTTTATCAGTGTCCATCAAATTTGAGGGTTGAGGGTGTGTCTTAAGTGTTTGGACCACACACCATGACGTCTGACGAGTATTCACTTGTTGGGCAAGGGGCGAGGAATTTATTTTTTAAATGGACCGCCCTTGCCAGGACATTTGTCACTGTTAATCCTGCGATGATTGTGTTTACAGCCACCGGTAGCTTGTGTGCTTTATATGCACTCAAATATGATTGCATGTCTAATTACACTGCTCAAAAAAATAAAGGGAACACTTAAACAACACAATGTAACTCCTAGTCAATCACACTTCTGTGAAATCAAAATGTCCACTTAGGAAGCAACACTGACAATACATTTCACATGCTGTTGTGCAAATGGAATAGACAACAGGTAGAAATTATAGGCATTTAGCAAGACACCCCCAATAAAGGAGTGGTTCATGCAGGTAGTGACCACAGACCACTTCTCAGTTCCTGGCTGATGTTTTGGTCACTTTTGAATGCTGGCGGTGCTTTCACTCTAGTGGTAGCATGAGATGGAGTCTAAAACCCACACAAGTGGCTCAGGTAGTGCAGCTCATCCAGGAAGGCACATCAATGCGTGATGTGGCAAGAAGGTTTGCTGTGTCTGTCAGCGTAGTGTCCAGAGCATGGAGGCGCTACCAGGAGACAGGCCAGTACATCAGGAGACGTGGAGGAGGCCAACAACCCAGCAGGACCGCTACCTCCGCCTTTGTGCAAGGAGGAGCACTGCCAGAGCCCTGCAAAATGACCTCCAGCAGGCCACAAATGTGCATGTGTCTGTTCAAACGGTCAGAAACAGACTCCATGAGGGTGGTATGAGGGCCCAACGTCCACAGGTGGGGGTTGTGCTTACAGCCCAACACCGTGCAGGACGTTGGGCATTTGCCAGAGAACACCAAGATTGGCAAATTTGCCACGGGCGCCCTGTGCTCTTCACAGATGAAAGCAGGTTCACACTGAGCACATGTGACAGACGTGACAGTCTGGAGACGCCGTGGAGAACGTTTGGCTGCCTGCAACATCCTCCAGCATGACCTGTTTGGCGGTGGGTCAGTCATGGTGTGGGGTGGCATTTCTTTGGGGGGCCGCACAGCCCTCCATGTGCTCGCCAGAGGTAGCCTGACTGCCATTAGGTACCGAGATGAGATCCTCAGACCCCTTGTGAGACCATATGCTGGTGCGGTTGGCCCTGGGTTCCTCCTAATGCAAGACAATGCTAGATCTCATGTGGCTGGAGTGTGTCACCAGTTCCTGCAAGAGGAAGGCATTGATGCTATGGACTGGCCCGTCCGTTCCCCAGACCTGAATCCAATTGAGCACATCTGGGACATTATGTCTCGCTCCATCCACCAACTGTACAGGAGTTGACGGATGCTTTAGTCCAGGTCTGGGAGGAGATCCCTCAGGAGACCATCCGCCACCTCATCAGGAGCATGCCCAGGCGTTGTAGGGAGGTCATACAGACACGTGGAGGCCACACACACTACTGAGCCTCATTTTGACTTGTTTTAAGGACATTACATCAAAGTTTGATCAGCCTGTAGTGTGGTTTTCCACTTTAATTTTGTGTGACTCCAAATCCAGACCTCTATGGGTTGATAAATTTGATTTCCATTGATCATTTTTGTGTGATTTTGTTGTCAGCACATTCAACTATGTAAAGAAATAAGTAGTTAATAAGAATATTTCATTCATTCAGATCTAGGATGTGTTATTTTAGTGTTCCCTTTATTTTTTTGAGCAGTGTATATTAACTATATAATTATTAATATGCCTACTGTATGATAGCTAGCAAATTAATTAGCTAACTAAAGTTAGCCTGCCTCGTTACTTCTGAAGAAGGAAAAACTTTTATTTCCACAATTTCCAAAAGCTAACCAAACATGACTTTTATGGGACTTTTGTGCATTAGTTGCACAATTTCTAACTTATTTACATTAGTTTTTACTTACACTTGTAAGTTGACTACATGTTGAGGTTTTATGTTTTGGCAGAATTTTCTTAGCGGATGTACAATCATGGCGAATTGAATTATGGGGCGTTTTAGGCCCTGAAGTGAACATGATTGTACACTCGCAAACTCCATTAAAAACGAGGGCTGAGCGGCTTACTTTGCATGCTTCCCTTGCTTGGCTAATCATTTGGACCGACGACATATGGCCGAGGGGATACCCCCAAGGGCTGATGGTTTAGGGCTGTCTACTTTGAGTGTGAAACGCAGTCCGGGTTCATATCCAATCCCCCAACCTCCCAATACACTGATAAATTACGCGTTCACTTCCCTGAGCCCACCCCTCTCCTTGTTCAGGTTTAGGCTGAGGTTGTTTTAACTCCCGTTTTGTTTTGCGACTTTGGGCCCATGAAAAATCGCAATATTACTAGTCCATTTAATTATTATTATTGCATGCCGGTAAACGTACACATTTTGTTGGCTATTAATTGAAGGCAATAAATTGGCTAGCCTAGCTCATCTGGTTAGTGGTTCAAATAGGCCGATTATTAGCTAACTACCGGCATGTTACGTGTAGGCTAACGTTAGATAGTCCCCCCCCTTGACTGTGCCTCAATGCTGTGTGGTACGGCTATGCTAGCTAACGTTACTTCGCGTGGCAAAGAAGTCGTCCGCCACTCGTCAAGCCCCGTGGCATTTTAAAGTGTACGGGATCTACACACCATCTCCATTAATTTACAGTCTCTTACCCGTGATATATTCGAACACTTCGGTGTCAATTTCGGGAAACTCGCTCTTCAGAATATCCACGTATGTCGCCATGATACACCGGCTCTTCCACAAGAACAGCGCATGTGCACACAATGTGCGTCAAGGCATGTCCGCAAACTATGCATTGTGGGTATTGTAGTATTTTGTTTAATGCGATTTTATGATTTCAGCTTTTACCTCCCTCCACCTCTAATTTGTGTTTGTTCCCTTCACCTCTAATTTGTGTTTGGTTCCATCAACCTCTCATGTAATGACATCAAAGTTAATTATAACTGAACTAACATAGATCACAGCCCGTCGTTTCGAATGGAAACAAATTAGTCATAGTTGGCAGAACAAGCACGAGCTAGCTAGATCCTATTGCCCCGTTCTCAACCCAGGTAAATACAGTTTCATGTTGGATATTCGCTTGTAGTTTTCCCTACTTCCACCAACTGCACTTAGGGATCGTCAACATCGTGACAAATCAAATTTTTCAAATTTCAATAGCTGTTGAACCATTACTCCTAACACTCAAAACTGGTTGTAGCTAACCTAATGGCATAGACACCCTTTAGTTTGTCAATTTTCATGGCACAAGATTTTAAAGGAATTTATACAAATGTAGAATTTCAATAGCTCCTTGGTCATGTGACCTGGTGACAAGGTTCAGAATGTCCACTCAGTGGCGCTACACATTGCACACCCTTTAGTTTGTCTATTTTCATCTCACATAATTGTACATTTTTCAAAATGTAAAATTTCAATAGCTCCTTGGTCATGTGACCTAATGTCCGCTGACAACCCTCCTATATTGCACACTCTTGTGTACTGTAAAATCACGCAGTGTAAGTTACATTTTTCATAGTTTAAAATTTGCAATAGCTCCTTGGTCATGTCAATTGCACACCTCAGAAGCATACAGTGGATATACACCCATATTGCATAGCCTCTAGTCATGTATCTTCTATATTGTTGTACATTAATATTTGTTTGACAATTAGGGGGTTCAGTCCCGTGTTGTGTTTGCCCTTTTCTTTAATATTTATGTACAATAATAGCTAGTTCTAAGTACTTAACATTCGTTTTCTGTTTTTGTTGCTGCATCATCTTTCAACTGAACAAGAACATCCAAACATACAGATGGGATGCTGGGGGTGGTAGAAATGGAGAACATATGATGGCAACAGTATTTGAAAATAGTTTCAGAAAGATATCTTCAGGAATGAGTGAGCTACATGACAGTGAGCATGTAGTCACCCAGGTGTCCCACACAAGGTGCCCAAATGTACCCAAGTGGCCAAATTGGTACAGTGATACATTGAAGTAAATGACTATATACAAAACACTCAAATGCCATTCTAACCCCCCAAAAAAAAACAACATTTGAAACATCTTCAAATAACAAGGGTAAACTATTTACACACATTCAATGTATAATGTACAATATTGTGAAGACCCTCAGTCCTCTACACAATATTGTTCTTCTGATGCCATGCCCAATAGCAGTCTCTTTCTGCTGTAAAGCAGAGGGTTACTGAACAGCTGGTGCAGGTGATGGGGCATTTCCTGTGACAAAGGACACAACGACGCCTCCCCATTGTGCCCTTTTTGCCCTGAGGCACATTCATGCCTGCAGAGATAAATCTGGGCAGGTGAACACTACTGGTTGGAGCAGAGGGGCCAGACGTAGAGGGGACAGAAGGTGCTACAGTGGACTTGCTGTAGCTAGCAAGCTCATGGATGAGCAGCTCCCTGAAGGCTAGCTGTGAGATGGGGGGATGTCCACAGCTCTGAGCCATTTCCTTCTGGAGGATGAAGGCATTCACCACAGCAATGTCAACGAAATGATAGAAAAATGTCTTGCACCAATTCATTGTCTTGTGGAGAACATTGTAGTATCCTATAAGCGCATCAGAGAGGTCTACACCTCCCATGCTCTTGTTGTAGTCCTTGATTGCTTCAGGAATGGGGACATTTTTGGTGATCCATGCCCCAGCAGCGTCCTTCACACGCCTGACGACGTGATCTCCACTGAAGGACTTGTGGATACTGGAGCACATGACCACCTCTCTGGTGTCCATCCACTTCACAAAGAGCAGGCCATCTTCACGGATCCATCTCATGGTACCCCGCTCAGCCCGCTTAGGCATGTCATTCACCTTGGTTTTCGGAAAGCCCACTCTATTGGGCCGAATGGTGCCACAAGCCCACACATCCCGCTTCCTCAGCTCTGTAAACAGGGTAGGGCTTGTGTAAAAGTTGTCCACAAAAAGTTTGTAGCCCTTCCCCAGCAGTTGAAAATCTAATAACTGCATTACAGAGTCATAACTAAGTCCCTTACCGGTCGCAAAACTGCTCTTCCCCTCATAAACAAAAAAACTGCATGTGTATGCACACACCGAATCAGCCAAAACAAACAGTTTGTAACCCCATTTAGTTGGTTTGTTGCGCATGTATTGTTTTAGGCCAATTCTGGCTTTTGAAGCTACCATCCTCTCATCGATGTTAATGTTCTGGGCAGGCTGAAAATAGGTTTTGCAAGCCTCAACGATGCTGGGGTAGAGAGGTTTTATTCTGCACAGCCTATCAAACCTAGCTGTGCCTCTCTTCTTCTCGTTGTCCTCATCAACTTCTGGGTCACTGATATGAAGCGCCCTTGAGATTGTCATAAACCTTTTGCATGATATGACCGTGGATGGGAAAGGCAGTTGATAGAGGGAAGCAGTTTTCCAGTAGTCTTTCAGGGATTTTAGCTTCACAAGACCCATGTAAATGACCATTGACATGAACCCAAAAAAATCTGAAATGGAAATGGGCTTCCATCCCTCTTTCTTGCCCGCCTGCTTCTTAGCACCATACTTGTTTGTGTTCGACACCAGGGAATCAACAACCGCTGAGGTGAAAAAGAGCTGAAAAAGTTGCATGGGGCTGTACTTAGAAGTCATGTCCAGCTGAGGTCCTGTTGGCCTCTTCGGTCTGAATACTGGAGGTGTAGGCAACACATCCTCCTCCAGCACAGAGTGCCAATGACCCTCCTCCTCTCTGATTGCAGGAGTAGCCCTTCCCCACCTCCGCTTCTTTGACACAGACTTCACACCTTGCAGGGCGGGGGTAAGTGTGGAGCCGGAGACAGCAGGGGTCCGGCTAGATGGTCCAGCTCCTTTCAGTGGGGGCTCCCAATCAGAATCTGAGGGACTGTGAAATAAAGACACAGAAACAGATTTTATTAGAGTAGGGAATGTAAATCACTCAGGTGAGGTTCAGACACAAGGCAACGGGAAAGCCATGTGCCCACCTCTACAAGCATTTCATGTTTAGATACAACATTATATTTATGAACACATGCGCAAAGGGAAAGCCATGTGGCCACCTCTACAAACATTTAATTACTGAATATATATATATATATATATATATGTCAAATATTTCAAACAACTGCATGAGAAATACTTACCAATCGAGAATGGCATCCTCACCATGCATAAACATGTCCTCAAAGTGACTGTCCAAACTTGACACACAATCTGATAGATCATCTGGGAATTCTGTGTCACTTTCTCGTTCAATCTCGCAAATAATCTCATGGAGATCCGTATACTTGGACTTTGCTTTTACAGATTTACTCGCCATAATTACTTCAATAAAAGAGCGGAAATGTATCTTGACTAAATACTGCGTCGCGCAAAGAAAACGTCTCCTTCTGGTAGAAATTCCAATGGCGAAAGACTGCGTTACGCTCGTTTCGGTCAAGAGCTGGTCTTCCCTGATACAAACATTTGCTATTTCCATTTACCTCAGCCCATTGGCTATCTACCAAGCAAGATTTCAAGAGGATCAGTGGTGATTGGGCAGAAATACAGTCATTCAAAGAAGCACAGGTGAGAACATTGGCGCGTAATCAGGTCATTGTTTGCTGGGTTCAAATCACCTCCTTTCGGTCTAACAAGAGCCATCAGGTGTCGTTGTGTTACTAACAAACAAAGGATTTCAATGAAACCAACCATGACTAGATAACGTCAATGCTGTGTGACTGATTGCATCCCATGTCTCGTTGAACGTCGAAGGACACGGAATTCACGACACAAGCCTTTTACAAAATGTGTCGTTTTATGCATAAAAACATGATTTAATCGAACAAAGCAACCATTTATTGTGAAGATTGGACCTTTTGTATTGCCAAAAGAAGAAGATCTTCAAATGTAAGCTTAGACTTTAGGTAGACTTTAAGAAAAAAATATTAAGTGACAGTTTCATCAGTACGTGCTTATTATGGAAAGTCATGTCACAAAGATCACAGATGACAGTGCTCACCAAGTCCATGACAATAGAGAATGAATTGTAAGCACCAAAGTGTGTTTGTCAAAATACTATCTGAAAATGTCAGCTGTTGAACATAATACTTCTATTTGCTATAGCAATTTATGATATATGCAGTTGAGGAATATTCCATGTACCAACACTACATGTAGGATGGACATAAGACATTCCCACATACAGTATTTAAAAAATGTTTTATTTCACCTTTATTCAACCAGGTAAGCCAGTTGAGAATAAGTTCTCATTTACAACTGCGACCTGGCCAAGATAAAGCAAAGCAGTGTGACACAAACAACACAGAGTAACACATGGAATATACAAACCTACAGTCAATAACACAATGCAAAAGTCTATATACAGTGTGTGCAAATGAAGTAAGATTCAGGAGGTAAGGCAATAAATAGGCCGTAGTGGCGAAATAATTACAATTTCGCAAATAAACACTGGAGTGAGATGTGCAGAAGATGAATGTGCAAGTAGAGATACTGTGGTGCAAAGAAGCAAAAAAATATATATAACAATATGGGGATGAGGTAGTTGGATGGGCTATTTACAGATGAGCTACGTACAGATGCAATGATCTGTTAGCTGCTCTGATAGCTGATGCTTAAAGATAGTGAGGGAGATATGAGTCTCCAGCTTCAGTGATTTTTGCAATTCGTTCCATTCATTGGCAGCAGAGAACTGGAAGGAAACGCGGCCAAAGGAGGAATTGGCTTTGGGGGTGACCAGTGAAATATACCTGCTGGAGCGCGTGCTATAGGTGGGTGCTGCTATGGTGACCAGTGAGCTGCGATAAGGCAGAGCTTTACCTAGCAAGGACTTATAGATGACCTGGGGCCAGTGGATTTGGCAAAAAATATGAAGCGAGGGCCATCCAACGAGAGCATACAGGTCGCAGTGGTGGGTAGTATATGGGGCTTTGGTGACGAAACGGATGGCACTGTGATAGACTGCATACAATTTGCTGAGTAGAGTGTTGGAGGCTATTTTGTAAATGACATCGCCAAAGTCAAGGATCGGTAGGATGGTCAGTTTTACAAGGGTATGCTTGGCAGCATGAGTGAAGGATGCTTTGATGCAAAATAGGATCCAATACTAGATTTAATTTTGGATTGGAGGTGCTTATGATGAGTCTGGAAGCAGAGTTTTTAAAGTCTAACCAGACACCTAGGTATTTGTAGTTGTCCACATATTCTAAGTCAGAACCGTCCAGAGTAGTGTTGCTAGGTGGGTGGGCAGATGCGGGCAGCAATCGGTTGAAGAGCATGCATTTAGTTTTACTTGTATTTAAGAGCAATTGGAGGCCACGGAAGGAGAGTTGTATGGCATTGAAGCTCTTCTGGAGGTTAGTTAACACAGTGTCCAAAGAAGGGCCAGAAGTATACAGAATTGTGTCGTCTGCGTAGAGGTGGATCAGAGAATCACTAGCAGCAAGGGCGACATCATTGATGTATACAGAGAAAAGAGTCGGCACGAGAATTGAACCCTGTGGCATCCCCATAGAGACTGGCAGAGGTCCGGACAACAGGCACTCCCATTTGACACACTGAACTCTATCTGAGAAGTAGTTGGTGAACCAGGCGAGGCAGTCATTTGAGAAACCAAGGCTGTTGAGTCTGCCGATAAGAATGTGATGATTGACAGAGATTGACAGGGTCCAGATTGTCTAGCCCAACTGATTTGTAGGGGTCCAGATTTTTCAGCTCTTTCAGAACATCAGCTATCTGGATTTGGGTAAAGGAGAAATGGGGGAGGCTTGGGCAAGTTGCCATGGGGGGTGCAGAGCCCTTGACCGGGGTAGGGGTAGCCAGGTGGAAAGCAAGGCCAGCCGTAGAAAAATGCTTGTTGAAATTCTCGATAATCGTAGATTTATCGGTGGTGAGAGTGCTTCCTAGCCTCAGTGCAGTGGGCAGCTGGGAGGAGTTGCTCTTATTCTCCATGGACATTACAGTGTCCCAGAACCTTTTGGAATTTGTGCTACAAGATGCACATTTCTGCTTGAAAAAGCTAGCCTTAGCTTTCCTAACTGCCTGTGTATATTGGATCCTAAACTTCCCTGAAAAGTTGCATATCACTGGGGCTATTCGATGCTAATGCAGTATGCCACAGGATGTTTTTGTGCTGGTCAAGGGCAGTCAGATCTGGAGTGAACCAAGGGCTATAATCTGTTCCTGGTTCTACATTTTTTGAATGGGGCATGCTTATTTAAGATGGAGAGGAAAGCACTTTAAAATAATAGCCAGGCCTCTACTGACTGAATGAGGTCAATATCCTTCCGGGATACCTGGGCCCGGTCGATTAGAAAGGCCTGCTCGCTGAAGTGTTTTAGGGAGCGTTTGACGGTGATGAGGGGTGGTCGTTTGACTGCGGACCCATTACGGGCGCAGGCAATGAGGCAGTGATTCTTAACACAGTGCGCATCCAACCCGGAAGCCAGCCGCACCAATGCGCCGGAGGAAACACCGTGCACCTGGCCACCTTGGCTAGCGCACACTGCGCCCAGCCCGCCACAGGAGTCGCTGGTGCGCGATGAGACAAGGACACCCCTACCGACCAAGCCCTCCCTAACCCGGGCGACGCTAGGCCAATTGTGCGTCGCCCCACAGACCTCCCGGTCGCCTGGGCGCGAACCCAGGGACTCTGATGGCACAGCTGGCGCTGCAGTACAGCGCTCTTAACCACTGCGCCACCCGGGAGGCCCTGGAATAACCATTTTAACTCTACTACACAATGTTGTGTGTTTTTTTCCAACTTCATGACACTTATTTGGAGTATGTGGCTCAAGTGGTTTGAAAGCTATTGAGGTTTGAAAGCGCGAATATCCAACTTGAAATTGTCTTTACCTCTGTGCACCACTTTCTAACATTAATTTGCATATTTCCTTTAGGGAACCCATACTTTGTGAAGCCTTCCATCTTCTCCCACTACCGGCTATTGGGTAGTAAGTGGAAACGCCAGATGGATGCTTCACATTTTTACATTCGGTGAAATATCTGTCTAATTGTTATATCTGTGATGACATTACATTCACCAAAATAAGAGTTGTTTTGTGCTGTTATTGAATCCCATGATTAAATCGGGTGGGGACTGTGGAACTGTCTCCATCGGTTACGTTATTACTTTCAATATCTCAGACCTGGACCGATTTGGCGGAACCAGGGTGAATGATTCTATTTGTCGTAGATGACTTAGCTGGCAACGTCACGAAAACGATGCCCACGCTTCAATGGGGAAGAAGTCCATGAGTTGTTGTGATTCTGAATAGCCAGAGAGCTACCAACAATGACGAGAAACTGCCATGTGGGGAATCATACTGACTCGTTTCAGACAGTTTCATCTTGTTATTGATACCATGTGTTGTTTTGTGCTGTTTTGACTGATTTCAGGTCAATGCTAATATTTCTAGACTTCTAAATTTACTCGCTAGCTAAACAACTGTAACGATGTATTTGAGATATATGTGCTCCTTGTGCAAATGTATTAGTTTTTAATAAATATTTGAGGCGAAATATAGTTATTCTTCTTTAAAAATTGGGTTGGCGGATTGCAATCCAACGTTTAAGGTGCATACAGCGCCACCTACTGTACTGGAGTGTGAGGCCAGTCACAGCCTACCTCATTAAATTCTCTTCATTTGTCCTGTTCTAAGAAAGTGAAATAGAGCCCTAGACAACACTTCCCTCCCCCCACTACACCACCCCAACCTCTCTAACCCTTTCACACAATCTCACCCTATCTAGGCCATACCGTTCACAAAATATCAACACATGCTCCACCATTTCCACCACTAAACACTCATCACACAGACCTGTTTCATGTCTCCCTATCATCCACGACGAGGCATTCAAACCTGTGTGCCCAAACCGTAGTCTACTCCACATAACTTCCTCTCTCCTACATCCCACACTCCCCACCTCTTCCTTAATTGACTGGTGCACGCAATAAAATTGCTTCCCTTTACTACTAGCATCCCACTCCCTTTGACAAAGATCAAGTTATTTTGCCTGGATCAAGAACTTGACTTCCCTTCGGCCCAACGGGACCTGAATATCTACCCCCTCACTCCACTCTTAGTCACCACATCAGCCTTCTCATTATCCTCCACACCCACATGGGTGGGAACCCAGCAAAAGCTTACCACCACTCCCATCCTCTCCAATCCCATTAATAGCACCATCATCTCCAGAAACTAGTCTCTCCTGTCCGACCTACCCGACACACTACTCAACACTGCAGCTGAATATGAGCAGATCACCACTGTGAGTGGTTTCACCTCCTCCACCCATCTCAGACCTATAATCATGGCCATCAACTCAGCTGCAAACACTGACAAATAATCAGTTAACCGCTTACAGCTAACATTGATATCTGGGATATGCACCTCTGCCCCTGCCCTACCGCTGACTGGATCCTTTGAACCATCTGTATATGTCCTTAAAAAATGAATAAAAACTATTATCTATGTATCTCTCCATGCCCCGTCTCACGTCCTCACTCCATTCTCTCCGACCCTCAATCATTTCCACATCTACACTTGGTTTCGGAAACAGCCATGGAGGAACGTTCCCCAATGCAATTGCCGGCCCTATCTCGCTCTCCCCCAGTCCATATTCTACAACTTTCTGCTCAATTGTTCACCCGTATGCCCTCTGCTTACCCACTCCTCGCAGGATGTCCTTTTGAACTCCCTTTCAATCTCGCCAAGTACGCAAATCCAAGTTTGTCCCACCTTATTGAAGGCACCCACACACAATCTCAGGGCCCTTGACTGTATCCTACCGAGGCGCTGTAGTACCGTTTTTGCTGTCGATTCAGTTACAAAGCACCCATCATCCTTAAAATGACCTGATCAATGCCACAATCATATACTGCCACTGCCCTCATGAGGTTCAGCACCTTCCTACACTTCCATGTAAGACTCTCATCAAACCACATACCTACCTATATCAATATAATGTATTTTTAAAGCCCTTCTTACATCAGCTGATGTCACAAAGTGCTGTACAGAAACCCAGCCTAAAACCCCAAACAGCAAGCAATGCAGGTGTAGAAGCACGGTGGCAAGGACAAACTCCCTAGAAAGGCCAGAACCTAGGAAGAAACCTAGAGAGGAACCAGGCTATGAGGGGTGGCCAGTCCTCTTCTGGATGTGCCAGGTGGAGATTATAACAGAACATGGCCAAGATGTTCAAATGTTCATAGATGACCAGCAGGGTCAAATAATAATAATCACAGTGGTTGTCGAGGGTGCAACAGGTCAGCACCTCAGGAGTAAATGTCAGTTGGCTTTTCATAGCCAATTATTCAAAGTATCTCTACCGCTCCTGCTGTCTCTAGAGAGTTGGAAAGAGCAGGTCTGGGACAGGTAGCAAGTCCGGTAAACAGGTCAGTGTTCCATAGCAGCAGGCAGAACAGTTGAAACTGGAGCAGCAGCATGGCCAGGTGGACTGGGGGCAGCAAGGAGTCATCAGGCCAAGTAGTCCCGAGGCATGGTCCGAGGGCTCAGGTCCTCCGAGAGAGAGAGAGAAAGAAAGTGAGAAAGAGAATTAGAGAGAGCATACTTAAATTCACACGGGACACCGGATATACAGTGGGGCAAAAAAGTATTTAGTCAGCCACCAATTCTGCAAGTTCTCCCACTTAAAAAGATGAGAGGCCTGTAATTTTCATCATAGGGACACTTCAACTATGACAGACAAAATTAGAAAAAAAATCCAGAAAATCACATTGTAGGATTTTTTATGAATTTATTGGCAAATTATGGTGGAAAATAAGTATTTGGTCAATAACAAAAGTGTATCTCAATACTTTGTTAAAAACCCTTTGTTGGCAATGACAGAGGTCAAACGTTTTCTGTAAGTCTTTACAAGGTTTTCACACACAGTTGCTGGTATTTTGGCCCATTCCTCCATGCAGATCTCCTCTAGAGCAGTGATGTTTTGGGCTGTTGCTGGGCAACACTGACTTTCAACTCCCTCCAAAGATTTTCCATGGGGTTGAGATCTGGAGACTGGCTAGGCCACTCCAGGACCTTGAAATGCTTCTTACGAAGCCACTCCTTCGTTGCCAGGGCGGTGTGTTTGGGATCATTGTCATGCTGAAAGACCCAGCCACGTTTCATCTTCAATGCCCTTGCTGATGGAAAGAGGTTTTCACTCAAAAACTCACGATACATGGCCCCATTCATTCTTTCCTTTACACGGATCAGTCGTCCTGGTCCCTTTGCAGAAAAACAGCCCCAAGCATGATGTTTCCACCCCAATGCTTCACAGTAGGTATGGTGTTCTTTGGATGCAACTCAGCATTCTTTGTCCTCCAAACACGGCGAGTTGAGTTTTTACCAAAAAGTTATATTTTGGTTTCATCTGACCATATGACATTCTCCCAATCTTCTTCTGGATCATCCAAATGCTCTCTGGCAAACATCAGACGGGCCTGGACATGTACTGGCTTAAGCAGGGGGACACGTCTGGCACTGCAGGATGTGAGTCCCTGGCGGCGTAGTGTGCTACTAATGGTAGGCGTTGTTACTTTGGTCCCAGCTCTCTGCAGGTCATTCACTAGGTCCCCCCGTGTGGTTCTGGGATTTTTGCTCACCGTTCTTGTGATCATTTTGACCCCATGGGGTGAGATCTTGCGTCGAGCCCCAGATGGAGGGAGATTATCAGTGGTCTTGTATGTATTCCATTTCCTAATAATTGCTCCCACAGTTGATTTCTTCAAACCAAGCTGCTTACCTATTGCAGATTCAGTCTTCCCAGCCTGGTGCAGGTCTACAATTTTGTTTCTGGTGTCCTTTGACAGCTCTTTGGTCTTGGCCATAGTGGAGTTTGGAGTGTGACTGTTTGAGGTTGTGGACAGGTGCCATTAATACAGGTAACAAGTGGAGGACCGAGGAGCCTCTTAAAGAAGAAGTTACAGGTCTGTGAGAGCCAGAAAGTTTTCTTGTTTGTAGGTGACCAAATACTTATTTTCCACCATAATTTGCAAATAAATTCATTAAAAACCCTACAATGTGATTTTCTGGATTTGTTCCCCTCATTTTGTCTGTCATAGTTGAAGTGTACCTATGATGAAAATTACAGGCCTCTCTCATCTTTTTAAGTGGGAGAACTTGCACAATTGGTGGCTGACTAAATACTTTTTTGCCCCACTGTAACAGACTGATCCTAGCCCCCTGACACTACTGCAGCATAAATATTGGAGGCTGAGACAGGAGACAGGCTGAGCCATTCCCACCTTTAACCTTCCTCCTAGAAAACACCAAGCAGGACTTGGCCACAGACATCCTAAAACCTTACGTTAGCGACCAATCCTCCACAGCTTCTTGAATCTTCCTCATCACGTATATCACATTCCCACCTCTCTTCCATACAGCCCAATCATCAGCATACAAGATCACACTCACCCGCTGTCCCACCTTTTTATATATACAATGCCTTGCGAAAGTATTCGGCCCCCTTGAACTTTGCAACCTTTTGCCACATTTAAGACTTCAAACATAAAGATATAAAACTGTATATTTTTGTGAAGAATCAACAAGTGGGACACAATCATGAAGTGGAATGACATTTATTGGATATTTCAAACTTTTTTAACAAATCAAAAACTGAAAAATTGGGCGTGCAAAATTATTCAGCCCCTTTACTTTCAGTGCAGCAAACTCTCTCCAGAAGTTCAGTGAGGATCTCTGAATGATCCAATGTTGACCTAAATGACTAATGATGATAAATACAATCCACCTGTGTGTAATCAAGTCTCCGTATAAATGCACCTGCACTGTGATAGTCTCAGAGGTCCGTTAAAAGCGAAGAGAGCATCATGAAGAACAAGGAACACACCTCACATATTCTTATGATTCTAAAACATTTCACACAGTTATACAGGTTCGGGTTGGAATACCTTAGTCACTACCTTAAACATATAAATTATTCTATCATTCACCTTGCCCTGATTAAAAGCAGTGGTTCGCTCTTTCAGTTTTGCGCAAATGCTACCATCAATCGATGGTTTCTGGTTGCGGAATGTTTTAATAGATGGTGTGGGTACAACATCACGATGCACTTGCTAATAAACTTGCTCATCGAATCAGCGTATTCATCAAAGTTGTTGTTCGACGCTATGCGGAACATATCCCAGTCCACGTGATCGAAGCAATCTTGAAGCGTGGAATCCGATTGGTCGGTCCAGCGTTGAACAGACCTGAGCGCAGGTGCTTCCTGTTTTAGTTTCTGTCTGTAGGCTGGGAGCAACAAAATGGAGTCATGGTCAGCTTTTCCGAAAGGAGGGCGGGGGAGGGCCTTATATGCGTTGCGGAAGTTAGAATAACAATGATTTAGTGTTTTGCCAGCCCGGGTCGCGCAATCGATATGCTGATAGAATTTAGGGAGCCTTGTTTTCAGATTAGCTTTGTTAAAATCCCCAGCTACAATAAATGCAGCGTCAGGATATGTGGTTTACATAGAGTCAAATTAAGTTCTTTCAGGGCCGTCGATGTGTCTGCTTGGGGGGGAATATACACGACTGGGATTATGATCGAAGAGAATAGCTCTCTTTCCTTCCCATATTTCTGGCACTGAAATAGAACATGTTCCACTGTCCTCCCGAATGGCACAGTGGTCTAAGGCACTGCATCACAGTGCACGAGTTGTCACTACAGACCCGGGTTCGATCCTGCTGTATTACAACCGGCCGTGACTGGAAATCCCATAGGGCGGCACAAAATTGGCCCAGTGTAGATCGAGTTAGGGGAGGGTTTGGCTGGGGGGCTTTACTTGGCTCATCATGCTCTAGCGACTCCTTTTGGTGGCCGGGCGCCTGCAGGCTATCCTCGGTTGTCAGGTGAACCTTGATTCCTCCGACAAATTGGTGTGGCTGGCTTCCTGGTTAACCGGGCGGATGTTAAGACGCGTGGTTTGGCGGGTCATGTATCGGAGGACGCATGACTCAACCTTCACCTCCCGAGCCCGTTGGGGAGTTTCAGCGATGAGACAAGATCGAAATATATCGAAAAACGTGTTCCATTGTCTCCATCTCCTCCTGACAATGAGCACCCTCCCAGTCTGATGTTTCTTCGCCAATTTCAATGTACTATTGAGCATTCTGGGTCCCAGTCTCAGCCGTGTGATTACACTTCTCTCTCGGCCTGATGGCCTCCTTGACCCAACCTTTTCCTGAATCTTAAACAGTTATCTTCCCTTTCCCTCCCTTTTCCACAACAACTCTTGCCACTGTTTTCATCAAACCCTTGACTTTTCCTTTACTGATTGACAATTCCATCTTAATTAACAATAGGATGTTTAAGAGCCTGCTTGGTGATACCATTCACCTCCTCCTTCCCTTCTACTCCCACGTGAGCTGTTACCCAGAGGAACATCACAAATACCCCCATCTTTCTCACCCTATATAAGCACTGAAAAACCACATACAATACATCCTGTCAAAAAGGCTCATCACTGCTGTACAGGAGTCGGGGCAGGTGATTACTCTGTCTGGCCTCACCTCCTCCACCCACTCTGCAGCCAAGAGTATGGTCTTCAACTCCATTGTGTAAACAGATAAATGATCCGTTTCTCTTTTTGTCACTGCCACCTTAAACTCAGGATGCATCAGTTTTGTTCCTAAACAACCAAACCGTAAATAGAAATCCGTGTCCATTGAGGTCATTTACAAAATTAGACTGATTGGCCAGATGGTGGCGCTATAATAAGAGATTGAAAATGCTTAATTTGACAGGTCAAGGGCCTAACCCCGTTTTGACCTAAAGTCTTTCAATTTGGTAGATGTGTTCCTTGTGAGGTGAGGGACCTATGTTCCAAAGACCAGGGACCAATAAGGTTCGCCATGATGAATTTTCCGCCATTTTGAATTTTGTGAAAAACACTTAAACCGCTACCAAAGATTTTTACAACTGTTCTGTCTGTGATGGTACTCTTCTGGCACCGAATGTCCGATCTGCACAAAAGTATTCACACCCCGTGACTTTTTCCACATTTTGTTGTGTTACAGGCTGAATTGAACATTTATTCACCTTTTGATTTTTTTGTCATTGGCTTACACACAATACCCAATAATGTAAAAGTGGAATTATGTTTTTTGAAACGTTTACAAAAAAAAAAAAAATGAAATGCTGAAGTGCCTTTAGTTAGTAGGTATTCAACCCCTTTTAATGGCAAGCCTAAATAAATTCAGGAATAAACATTTGCTTAGCAAGTCACATAATGAGTTGCATGGACTCTGGTGTAATAGTGTTTAACGTATTTTTGAATGACTACCTCATTTCTGTACCCCACACATACAATTATCTGTAAGGTCCCTCAGCTGAGCAGTGAATTTCAAATTGAAGTGCAACCACAAAAAAATACTTTGATATCCTTTAGAACAGTAGCCTGGGTTTTTCTAATGACTGCCTTGCCTGGTTCACCAACTGCTTTGCAGACAGAGTTCAGTGTCTCAAATCGGAGGGCATGTTGTCCGGTCCTCTGGCAGTCTCTATGGGGGTTGTCGTGGAAATTTCCTCTATTTACCAAATCATGAGCGCAAACCACACACAAGTCAGAGTTAGTTATCAAAGTCCATCTTTAATTATATGAGCTCTATCACAACCCTGTGACTCTCAGATCAATTCAGTGTCTATCCATGAATTCTCTGAGAGCCCCCTCTACATTGCAACTGAGATCCTTTAATAGCAAAGAACACACATAGTCAGACAGCATAGACATAATAAATCGTTCAACTTTGTCTCCTTACTCAAACCCAGAACTATAAACCAATCCTACATATCAACAGGCATATATCAAATTGTCATTTAGAATAAACCAATTCTAAATACAACCAATCCTGGACAAGCTCACGGGGAGCATAGAATGATTCCAGACACTGCCATCCTCCTCTCCCCGATGGGAAAAGTAGGGAGTGACTGGCACACAGACACAGTGGAGCAAAAGATATGTTTACACATGATGACACCTTGACCTCTCCCCTCTCTGCGGCCCATGCAACTTAGTCTTGACATAGAACGGATAACTGCAATCCCGCCACAGTATTATACAAAAATAACATTCTGATGAGAAGTAACTTACAAACATATGATGAATATAAAACATATTACCTATGTTACCAACCAATTCTGATTATTCCCCAACAGGGTGCCACAGGGTTCAATTCTCGGGCCGACTCTTTTCTCTGTATATATCAATGATGTTGCTCTTGCTGCGGGCGATTCCCTGATCCATCTCTACGCAGACGACACCATTCTGTATACTTCTGGCCCTTCCTTGGACACTGTGCTATCTAACCTCCAAACGAGCTTCAATGCCATGCAACACTCCTTCCTTGGCCTCCAACTGCTCTTAAACGCTAGCAAAACCAAATGCATGCTTTTCAAACATTCGCTGCCTGCACCCGCACGCCCGACTAGCATCACCACCCTGGATGGTGCCGACCTAGAATATGTGGACATCTAAAAGTACCTAGGTGTCTGGCTAGACTGTAAACTCTCCTTCCAGACTCATATCAAACATCTCCAATCTAAAATCAAATCTAGAGTTGGCTTTCTATTCCGCAACAAAGCTTCCTTCACTCACGCCGCCAAACTTACCCGAGTAAAACTGACTATCCTACCGATCCTCAACTTCGGCGATGTCATCTACAAAACAGCTTCCAATACTCTACTCAGCAAACTGGATGCAGTTTATCACAGTGCCATCCGTTTTGTTACTAAAGCACCTTATACCACCCACCACTGCGACCTGTATGCTCTAGTCGGCTGGTCCTCGCTACATATTCGTCGCCAGACCCACTGGCTCCAGGTCATCTACAAGTCCATGCTAGGTAAAGCTCCGCCTTATCTCAGTTCACTGGTCACGATGGCAACACCCACCCGTAGCACGCGCTCCAGCAGGTGTATCTCACTGACCATCCCTAAAGCCAACACCTCATTTGGTCGCCTTTCCTTCCAGTTCTCTGCTGCCTGTGACTGGAACGATTTGCAAAAATGGCTGAAGTTGGAGACTTTCATCTCCCTCACCAACTTTAAACATCTGCTATCTGGGCAGCTAACCGATCGCTGCAGCTGTACATAGTCCATCGGTAAATAGCCCACCCAATTTACCTACCTCATCCCCATACCGTTTTTATTTATTTACTTTTCTGCTCTTTTGCACACCAGTATCTCTACCTGCACATGACCATTTGATAATTTCACTCCAGTGTTAATCTGCTAAATTGTAATTATTCACCTACCTCCTCATGCCTTTTGCACACAATGTATATAGACTATTTTTTTATTTTTCTACTGTGTTATTGACTTGTTTATTGTTTACTCCATGTGTAACTCTGTGTTGTTGTCTGTTCACACTGCTATGCTTTATCTTGGCCAGGTCGCAGTTGTAAATGAGAACTTGTCTCAACTAGCCTACCTGGTTAAATGAAGGTGAAATAAAATAAATAAAATTAAAATAAAAACATGGTCAAGTTATTAATTACACTTTGTATGGTGAAGCCTAGCGGTTAAGAGCATCAGGCCAGGAAAGGTCACTGGTTAGAATTCTGCCATTCTGCCCTTGAGCAAGGCAGTTAAGCCACAACAACAACTGTTCCCTGGGTGTCGATGACGTGGACTACGATTAAGGCAGCCCCCCGCACCTCTCTAATTCAGAGGGGTTGGGTTAAATGCAGGAGACACATTTCGGTTGAATGCATTCAGTTGTGCAACTGACTAGGTATGCCTTTTCCCTTTCCCAATACACCCAGTAACTACAAAGATAAAGGCGTCCTTCCTAACTCAGTTGATCGAGAGGAAGGAAACCGCTCAGGGATTTCACGATGAGGTCAATGGTGACTTTAAAACAGTTACATAGTTTAATGGCTGTGATGGGAGGAAACTGAGGATGGATAAACAACATTGTAGTTACTCCACAATACTAAGCTAATTGACAGTGAAAAGAAGGAAGCATGTACAGAATAAAAATGTTCCAAAACATGCATCCTTGTTGCAACAAGGCAATAAAGTTATACTGAAAAGAATGTGGCCAAGCAATTAACTTTTTTCCCCCTGAATAGAAACTGTTATTGTTGTGGCAAATTCAATACAACACATTACTCTGTGCCACTCTCCATATTTTAAAGCATAGTAGTGGCTGCATCGTGTTATGGGTATGCTTGTAATCATTAAGGACTGGGGAGTTTTTCAGGATGAAAATTTTACGTAATGGAGCTAAGCACAGGCAAAATCCTAGAGGAGAATCTGGTTCAATCTGCTTTCCACCAGACACTTGGGGAAGAATTCACCTTTCAGCAGGAAAATAACCTAAAACACAAGGCCAAATCTAATCAAATAAATAATACACTGGAGTTGCTTACCAAGAAGACAATGAATGTTCCGGAGTGGCCGAGTTACCGTTTTGACAAATCTACTGGAAAATCTATGGCAACTCCTGAAAAATGGTTGTCTAGCAATGATCAACAACACATTTGACAGAACTTTGAGAATTTTGAAAAGAACAATGGGCGAATATTGCACAATCCACATGTGGAATGCTCTTAGAGACATAGCCAGAAAGATTCACAGCTGTAATTGCTGCCAAAGGTGCTTCTACATAGTAGAAGTGGTCCTTCTGTAGCTCAGTTGGTAGAGCATGGCGTTTGTAACGCCAGGGTAGAGGGTTCGATCCCCGGGACCACCCATACGTAGAATGTATGCACACATGACTGTAAGTCGCTTTGGATAAAAGCGTCTGCTAAATGGCATATATTATTATATTATTATTGACTCGCATGTGACTACTTATGTAAATTCAATATTTCTGTATTTCAATACATTTGCAAAAATGTCGAAAAAGCATGTTTTCACTTTCTCATTATGGGGTATTGTATGTAAATGGGTGAGAATATTTTTTTTAATCCATTTTGAATCCAGGTGGTAAAACACAACAAAATGTGGAACAAGTCAAGGGGTATGAATGAAAACTTTCTGAAAGCATCTATGTACAAAGGTCTCTCAAAACACAATATTTTCCAGACTTGTACCTAAAACAACGTCATTTGTGGGGGTCAACATGTTTACTGTTGACCAATAATAATTCACATGGTCTGGCACATAAATGCATATAAATCAGTCAAGGATATTCATATTGTAACAAAATTTGGTGCACATGTTGCAAACACTGTCAAGACTCAACAAGATTCATATCGACCACATGGTGGCGCATGGGCACAAGCAAGGGCACAGAGTGATGAAATTTTGGCTAACATAGCCCACCTACGAAATATCTCAGACACCACTGGCCTGATTTTGACTAAACGATGTTGACTTAACGTCTTGTCATAGAGATCCATCATTTACAAAATTACACTGAGTGGCCCAACAGGGGCTCTGCATCATTCGTGGGGGACAACATGTTTACTGTTGCCTTGTTTTTTATTAAATTTGTAAACATTGTCTTATTGTGGTTATTCTCATTGATCATTTGAGCACTGACTGATACCTGTTGAGTAGACTCTGTATTGTTGCAATACAATTCATTAGTACTGTAGTGGGATAGTGGACAGTTCAGTGGAGGATGTTTTTATGTTTTGTTTGTTTGTTTTGCTCTTGAATGTGATTTGACCTTGTTACCTCTTGGATTATAAAAGTTTCAACCAATCTAGCTGTTTTCATTAGTGGTTAGGCAGACCAATGGTTGGTCAGAAACACTTGCATTGTTGGGCTATAGTATCATTATAGGTCATGATCTAAGTACTATTGCTGGGGTTTTCAAACGTTTCCTTTCTGAGGCCCACTACTTAGTTAAGATTTATATTATGGTTCTTCTGTTTCATCTCTGCTTTTCCAGGGACCCCTGTAAACAACTCCTTTGGGCCCCCTATTGAGAACCACTGCTCAATATACATACTTTTTAGGCTATGAAATGCCTAATGATAGCCTAGTGAACAGTGACAAAGTTCAAAGTAACATTCACACAAAGATGATTGTGAGAGTAAAATCCAAATCAGTCAGGAACGTCACACCAAGGGTAGATGATGTCATTCATATATCATTACTTTGAAAGTATGGATGGGATGGTGAGAGCTGACATTTGTATTATCACTGCGCATGGCCAATTCCCAAACGAGCCTCTCCCTTCTACGACGCTTCAGTCTGCCCTCACATTCTGCGCTTGCGTATTATCAACCTAGCGGCTGCAGGGTAGGGCGAATCGGTGGGAGTTAGCTTGGTGTGTAATGGCGGCTTCGGTGTTGCTGTCTGCGGAGAACACCGGACCGACTTTTGCGGTCGGCAATTCTGGAGTGGTCGGGTCTCCCGGTAATGGAGTAGGGGCACCGGGTCCTGCGTCTTGGAATCGGTCTCTGGACAGGGCATTAGACGAAGCCTCGGCAACTGGTTGTCTCAACCTCAGCGGCAGGAAACTGAAGGAGTTCCCGAGGAGCGTCGCCAACCACGACCTCACAGACACAACTCGGGCCGGTGAGTGGGGATCGAGACTCGCGCAGTAGAATAGATGGAAATGTTTATAATAAATCCATACAGGCACCTCGACGATGGCTGTGGGTATCTAGCTAGCCAGCATAGGCTCGAAAATATACTTGTTTTGACTTGGAGTAGCTACCAAGTTAGCCTGCTAGCTAACGTCACGACACTGTCCGGCCAACATTAGCAAGCTAGCTGACGTTAGCCAGCCAGCCAGCTAGCGAGGGTCCAGACGTCTCCAGACAGCGGAGTTGGTCAACACTGGTTTGAATGAGTTACATTTTCTGATGAACGATGTTGCTTGTTTTGGCTGCTAGCAAACGATTTAGTTAATTTAGTTAGCTTACTATTTGCTTTGGGAAGTTGGCAAAGTATCGCTCAACAAGCTAGCGTGTTAAGCATGTCGCTATGTAACAATGCTCCTGTTAATTTGGAGAGCTACTCAGCTAGCTAACGTTAGCGGTAACCTTAAGTTAGAGAACTGGCTAGCTAGACCATAACGTTAGTTATTTGACGGGTGACTAGTTACCTAAGTTATTTACTTGCCAGCCTAACTTTAGTCAGCTCATGTTTTCATATGGATGTAGGTAGTTATAACATGCTGAAAATACATTCTCAGGCGCACTCAAAACGTTATAATACGTGGGGCGAGAATTGACAGATTTGTACCCTCATGGAATGTGAACTCTTATCAAGAACCGGTTTAGTCACCATTACTTGTTTTTGCAGGTAACTCGTGGCACAGAAAATGCGGGATGCGGTGAACTATTTGTTATTGTTTGTGATACGATGTTCATCTTTGGCATGGTGCATTGCATCGTCCCTCACAGCTCATATGAGATGGACAGTCATTTGAGGGACTGTGGCAGGCCTGGGGTTGGGCTTTGACACGATGTCGCACATTCCTGAACTCGCTCCAGACTGTCACTAACGGCCACTAAACACACACATGACATGTATAATTTGGATGGCTCATGCCATACCAGTATTTCTGGAAAATATCGTTTTCCCCTTTTACCCATTTAACGTTTTTTTTCTCTGTCTTCTATAGGCATAATGAATGCAATAATTAGCCTCTTATGAGATTTCCCTCCCCTGGACCTGTACACAGACCCCTACCCCACACACACTTGCAGGGGTTGACTCATAACCCGAAGTCCCCTCAGTTATATCCATGGGCCAGGTAACTTTAGGGTAATTAAAGTGGAACTGACATTATTTTATCAACTTAATCTTATTAAAATCGGTTCATATACACACCAAGAATAATATGACACTTAAAAAATATATATAAATATATATTTTCTGACAAGGGAGCACTTCGACATGGTCATTATCATGTTTTCATAAATTCTTACAATGTTTGGGAATTACCTATACTAAGACATTTGTGAAAATGCTGAAGCAATGTAGATTGGGGAAACAACCTTGCTTTTGGACAATGAATAGACACTGAAGTAAATAAAACCTAATAAAAACATCTCCCTGGTCCAGCACCGTAGTCTACCTGTGCACTATAGTAGGCCTTTATGAAAACAAGCCATTTGTCACAGGCCTGGGATAATTCACTTTGATCTGGACTGTGTGTTTTATAGGCAGTTCAGCAGCGTGACTTTAGATAATTAGAAATCATTCTCCAAAAGCCACAACATACACCTGAATGGATTTCTGCAAATACCAGGAGTCCCTTACATTTGGCAACTTTACAGTCCTCTTGAACAAACAACTATGAAAAGGCAGTCTCTCTTCCTCAGTTACAGTGGGGCAAAAAAGTATTTAGTCAGCCACCAATTGTGCAAGTTCTCCCACTTAAAAAGATGAGGCCTGTAATTTTCATCATAGGTACACATCAACTATGACAGACAAAATTAGGAAAGAAAATCCAGAAATCACATTGTAGGATTTTTAATGAATTTATTTGCTAATTATGGTGGAAAATAGTTATTTGATCACCTACAAACAAGCAAGATTTCTGGCTCTCACAGACCTGTAACTTCTTACAAGACCACTGATAATCTCCCTCGATCTGGGGCTCCACGCAAGATCTCACCCCGTGGGGTCAAAATGATCACAAGAACGGTGAGCAAAAATCCCAGAACCACACGGGGGGACCTAGTGAATGACCTGCAGAGAGCTGGGACCAAAGTAACAACGCCTACCATCAGTAACGCACTACGCCGCCAGGGACACAAATCCTGCAGTGCCAGACGTGTCCCCCTGCTTAAGCCAGTACAAGTCCAGGCCGGTCTGAAGTTTGATAGAGAGCATTTAGATGATCCAGAATAAGATTGGGAGAATGTCATATGGTCAGATGAAACCAAAATAGAACTTTTTGGTAAAAACTCAACTCGTCGTGTTTGGAGGACAAAGAATGCTGAGTTGCATCCAAAGAACACCATACCTACTGTGAAGCATGGGGGTGGAAACATCATGCTTTGGGGCTGTTTTTCTGCAAAGGGACCAGGACGACTGATCCGTGTGAAGGAAAGAATGAATGGGGCCATGTATCGTGAGATTTTGAGTGAAAAACCTCTTTCCATCAGCAAGGGCATTGAAGATGAAACGTGGCTGGGTCTTTCAGCATGACAATGATCCCAAACACACCGCCCGGGCAACGAAGGAGTGGCTTCGTAAGAAGCATTTCAAGATCCTGGAGTGGCCTAGACAGTCTCCAGATCTCAACCCCATAGAAAATCTTTGGAGGGAGTTGAAAGTCTGTGTTGCCCAGCAACAGCCCCAAGACATCACTGCTCCAGAGGAGATCTGCATGGAGGAATGGGCCAAAATACCAGCAACAGTGTGTGAAAAACGTTTGACCTCTGTCATTGCCAACAAAGGGTATATAACAAAGTATTGAGAAACTTTTGTTATTGACCAAATACTTATTTTCCACCATAATTTGCAAATTAATTAATTAAACATTCTACAAAGTGATTTCTGGATTTTTTTTCTTCTCATCTTGTCTGTCATAGTTGAAGTGTACCTATGATGAAAATTACAGGCCTCATCTTTTTTTAAGTGGGAGAACGTGCACACTTGGTGGCTGACTAAATAATTTTTTTGCACCACTGTATGTACATCAACAAGATAAAAATGAATGCTAGCCAGAGCAAGGTGTGCTAAAATCTAACGAAGTAACATCAGATAAACCCATTCAAACTTTTTCAACTAGTTGTCTGTCAAAATTTCACTGAACGATGTGGAATTGTAGCCTACTTGTCCTTCTGCAGCTTGCCTGCACCCAAGCCAGCTGGCTAAAGTTCTTGCTATAGCTAGCTACTTCGACACAAATGAGAACAACCTCACTCTGACCATTTTACTCGCCCTAGAAGAGTTGGTTAGGCTGTTTGTCATGAACTCTCTCGATAACATGTAAACTATACCTTTTTTGCCTATGTTTACTGACATCGGTCATATTCAGCGGGTGTTTTGCATTTGTAAATTCATCAGTTATTCTGTGCTCTGGCACTCAGTGCTCTGAAATTGGAGTAGCGAGCTCGATAGCCAGAGTGAATTTGCAGACAAGATGCTAGCTAACTGGAAAAGTCGTTCAAGTTCTTCCTAGCTAACCAAATGACTCTTGCATCTCTAGCTGTGTATAGCCACAGAAAAATGATATCACTTGCCCACTCCTCCAATGACATCTTCCTAGTAGCTCCAGAACAAGTCAAAAGTTTGGATACACCTACTCATTCTTTATTTTGACTATTTCCAACATTCTAGAATAATAGTGAAGACATCAAAACTTTGAAATAACACATGGAATCATGTAGTAACCAAAAAAGGGTTAAACATATCAAAATATATTATATTTGAGATTATTTAAAGTAGCCACCCTTTCTTTGCCTTGATGACAGCATTGTACACTCTTGGTATTATCTCAACCATCTTCGTGAACTAGTCACCTGGATTGAATTTCAATTAACAGGTGTGTCTTGTTTATTTGTGGAATTTCTTTCCTTAATGCTTTTGAGCCAATCAGTTGTGTTGTGACAAGGCAGGGGTGGTATACAGAAGATAGCCCTATTTGGTAAAAGACCAAGTCCACATTATAGCAAGATCAGTCCAAATAAGCAAAGAGAAACAAAAGTACATCATTACTTTAAAGACATAAAGGTCAGTCAATATGGAACATTTCAAGAGCTTTGAACGTTTCTTCAAGTGCAGTCGCAAAAAACATCAAGCACAATGATGAAGCTGGCTCTCATGGGGACCCCCACAGGAAAGGAAGACCTTGAGCCAAGTTAATTCGTTACCAGCCTCAGATGGGCTCAGTGTTCTTGGCTTGGTACATAAATAGATACGCTAGCCTATTAGACACATTATTACTGACTTGTGATCTGTTTTTGTCCAAAATATTGAGTCGGTGAAACTGAACCTCGAATGGAGGCAGTAAGCAATGTACCAGGCCAGCTGTGATTTACTGTATGTCATGGAATGTTGAGTCAAATAGAACCTTCAGTACCAGTCAATAGTTTCGACACAGCTACTCATTCAAGGGGTTTTCTTTATTTGTACTATTTCCTACATTGTAGAATAATAGTGAAGACATCAAAACTATGAAATAACACATGGAATCATCAAATCAAATCAAATTTATTTATATAGCCCTTCGTACATCAGCTGATATCTCAAAGTGCTGTACAGAAACCCAGCCTAAAACCCCAAACAGCAAACAATGCAGGTGTAAAAGCACGGTGGCTAGGAAAAACTCCCTAGAAAGGCCAAAACCTAGGAAGAAACCTAGAGAGGAACCGGGCTATGTGGGGTGGCCAGTCCTCTTCTGGCTGTGCCGGGTAGAGATTATAACAGAACATGACCAAGATGTTCAAATGTTCATAAATGACCAGCATGGTCGAATAATAATAAGGCAGAACAGTTGAAACTGGAGCAGCAGCACAGTCAGGTGGACTGGGGACAGCAAGGAGCCATCATGTCAGGTAGTCCTGGGGCACGGTCCTAGGGCTCAGGTCCTCCGAGAGAGAGAAAGAAAGAGAGAATTAGAGAGAGCATATGTGGGGTGGCCAGTCCTCTTCTGGCTGTGCCGGGTGGAGATTATAACAGAACGTGGCCAAGATGTTCAAATGTTCATAAATGACCAGCATGGTTGAATAATAGTAATAATAATAATAGTAATAATAATCATGTAGTAACCAAAAGTGTTAAACATATCAAAATATATTTATTTGAGATTCTTCAAAGTAGCCACCCTTTGCCTTGATGACAGCTTTGCACACTCTTGGCTTTCTCTCAACCAGCTTCACCTGGAATTATTTTCCAACAATCTTGAAGGAGTTCCACATATGCTGAGCACTTGTTGGATGCTTTTCCATCACTCTGCTGTCTAACTCATCCCTAACCATCTCAATTGGGTTGAGGTTAGGGGATTATGGAGGCAAGGTCATCTGATGCAGCACCATCACGCTCCTTCTTGGTTAAATAGCCCTTACACAGCCTGAAGGTGTGTTTTGGGTCATTGTCCTGATGGAAAACAAATGATAGTCCCACAGCGCAAAGATGGGATGGTGTATCCCTGCAGAATGCTGTGGTAGCCATGCTGCTTCAGTGTGCCTTGAATTCTAAATAAATCACTGACAGTGGCACCAGCGAAGCACCATTACTCCTCCATGCTTCACGATTGGAACCACACATGCGGAGATCATCCGTTAACCAACTCTGCTCTCACAAAGAAACGATCTCAAATTTGGAACAAAGGACAGATTTCCACCGTTCTAATTGCTCGTGTTTCTTGGCCCAAGCAAGTCTCTTCTTCTTATTGGTGTCCTTTAGTAGTGGTTTCTTTGCAGCAATTCGACCATGAAGGCCTGATTCACCCAGTTTCTGAACAGTTGATGTTGAGATGTCTTACTTGGGCTCCTGAGTGCCGCAGCAGTCTAAGGCACTGCATCTCAGTGCAAGAGGCGACACTACAGTCCCTGGTTCGAATCCAGGCTGGATCACATCCGGTTGTGATTGGGAGTTCCATAGGGCGGTGCACAATTGGCCCGGGTTTGGCCAGGGTAGGCTGTCATTGTAAATAAGAATTTGATCTTAAACGACTTGCCTAGTTAAATAAAGGTTAAAAATATATATATATTTTTGACTCTTGAAACATTTATTTGGCCAGTAATCTGAGGTGCAGTTAACTCGAATAAACTTATCCTCTGCAGCACAGGTAACTGGGTCTTCCTTTCCTGTGGCGGTCATCATGATAGCCATTTTCACCATAGCGTTTGATGGATTTTGCGACTGTGCTTGAAGAAACTTAAATTTCCCGGATTGATTGACTTTCATGTCTTAAGATAATGCTGGACTTTAGTTTCTCTTTGCTTATCTGAGCTGATCTTACCATAAAATTGACTTGTTCTTTTTATTTTTTATTTTATTTCACCTTTATTTAATCAGGTAGGCTAGTTGAGGACAAGTTCTCATTTGCAACTGCGACCTGGCCAAGATAAAGCATAGCAGTGTGAACAGACAACACAGAGTTACACATGGAGTAAACAATTAACAAGTCAATAACACAGTAGAAAAAAAGGGGAGTCTATATACAATGTGTGCAAAAGGCATGAGGAGGTAGGTGAATAATTACAATTTTGCAGATTAACACTGGAGTGATAAATGATCAGATGGTCATGTACAGGTAGAGATACTGGTGTGCAAAAGAGCAGAAAAGTAAATAAATAAAAACAGTGTGGGGATGAGGTTGGTGAAAATGGGTGGGCTATGTACCAATAGACTATGTACAGCTGCAGCGATCGGTGAGCTGCTCGGATAGCTGATGTTTGAAGTTGGTGAGGGAGATAAAAGTCTCCAACTTCAGCGATTTAAAACATTTTTTTTATTAATTTCTTTTTAATTATTATTATTATTTTTTTGCAATTCGTTCCAGTCACAGGCAGCAGAGTACTGGAACGAAAGGCGGCCAAATGAGGTGTAGGCTTTAGGGATGATCAGTGAGATACACCTGCTGGAGCGCGTGCTACGGATGGGTGTTGCCATCGTGACCAGTGAACCTAGATAAGTCGGAGCT
This sequence comes from Oncorhynchus keta, assembly GCF_023373465.1. Taxonomy (NCBI): domain Eukaryota; kingdom Metazoa; phylum Chordata; class Actinopteri; order Salmoniformes; family Salmonidae; genus Oncorhynchus; species Oncorhynchus keta. The sequence goes on from NC_068438.1 coordinate 2,268,259, forward strand.
TTACCTAGCACGGACTTGTAGATGACCTGGAGCCAGTGGGTCTGGCGACGAATATGTAGCGAGGGCCAGCCGACTAGAGCATACAGGTCACAGTGGTGGGTAGTATAAGGTGCTTTAGTGACAAAACGGATGGCACTGTGATAAACTGAATCCAGTTTGCTGAGTAGAGTGTTGGAAGCGATTTTGTAGATGACGTCGCCGAAGTCGAGGATCGGTAGGATAGTCAGTTTTATAGAGACTGCCAGAGGACAGGACAACATGCCCTCCCGATTTGACACACTGAACTCTGTCTGCAAAGTAATTGGTGAACCAGGCAAGGCAGTCATCCGAAAAACCGAGGCTACTGAGTCTGCCGATAAGAATATGGTGATTGACAGAGTCGAAAGCCTTGGCAAGGTCGATGAAGACGGCTGCACAGTACTGTCTTTTGTCGATGGCGGTTATGATGTCGTTTAGTACCTTGAGTGTGGCTGAGGTGCACCCGTGACCGGCTCGGAAACCAGATTGAATAGCGGAGAAGGTACGGTGGTATTCGAGATGGTCAGTGACCTGTTTGTTGACTTGGCTTTCGAATACCTTAGATAGGCAGGGCAGGATGGATATAGGTCTGTAACAGTTTGGGTCCAGGGTGTCTCCCCCTTTGAAGAGGGGGATGACTGCGGCAGCTTTCCAATCCTTGGGGATCTCAGACGATATGAAAGAGAGGTTGAACAGGCTGGTAATAGGGGTTGCGACAATGACGGCGGATAGTTTCAGAAATAGAGGGTCCAGATTGTCAAGCCCAGCTGATTTATACGGGTCCAGGTTTTGCAGCTCTTTCAGAACATCTGCTATCTGGATTTGGGTAAAGGAGAACCTGGAGAGGCTTGGGCGAGGAGCTGCGGGGGCCGGAGCTGTTGGCCGAGGTAGGAGTAGCCAGGCGGAAGGCATGGCCAGCCGTTGAGAAATGATTGTTGAAGTTTTCGATAATCATGGATTTGTCGGTGGTGACCGTGTTCCCTAGCCTCAGTGCAGTGGGCAGCTGGGAGGAGGTGCTCTTGTTCTCCATGGATTTCACAGTGTCCCAGAACTTTTTGGAGTTGGAGCTACAGGATGCAAACTTCTGCCTGAAGAAGCTTTCCTGACTGACTGCGTGTATTGGTTCCTGACTTCCCTGAACAGTTGCATATCGCGGGGACTGTTCGATGCTATTGCAGTCCGCCACAGGATGTTTTTGTGCTGGTCGAGGGCAGTCAGGTCTGGAGTGAACCAAGGGCTGTATCTGTTCTTAGTTCTGCATTTTTTGAACGGAGCATGCTTATCTAAAATGGTGAGGAAGTTACTCTTAAAGAATGACCAGGCATCCTCAACTGACGGGATGAGGTCAATGTCCTTCCAGGGTACCCGGGCCAGGTCGATTAGAAAGGCCTGCTCACAGAAGTGTTTTAGGGAGCTTTTGACAGTGATGAGGGGTGGTCGTTTGACTGCGGATACAGGCAATGAGGCAGTGGTCGCTGAGATCCTGGTTGAAGACAGCGGAGGTGTATTTGGAGGGCCAGTTGGTCAGGATGACGTCTGTGAGGGTGCCCTTGCTTACAGAGTTAGGGTTGTACCTGGTGGGTTCCTTGATGATTTGTGTGAGATTGAGGGCATCTAGCTTAGATTGTAGGACTGCCGGGGTGTTAAGCATATCCCAGTTTAGGTCACCTAACAGAACAAACTCTGAAGCTAGATGGGGGGCAATCAATTCACAAATGGTGTCCAGGGCACAGCTGGGAGCAAAGGGGGGTCGGTAGCAGGCGGCAACAGTGAGAGACTTATTTCTGGAGAGAGTAATTTTCAGAATTAGTAGTTCGAACTGTTTGGGTATAGACCTGGAAAGTATGACATTACTTTGCAGGCTATCTCTGCAGTAGACTGCAACTCCTCCCCCTTTAGCAGTTCTATCTTGACAGAAGATGTTATAGTTGGGTGTGGAGATCTCAGAATTTTTGGTGGCCTTCCTGAGCCAGGATTCAGACACGGCAAGGACATCAGGGTTAGCAGAGTGTGCTAAAGCAGTGAGTAAAACAAACTTAGGTAGGAGGCTTCTGATGTTGACATGCATGAAACCAAAGCTTTTTCGATCACAGAAGTCAACAAATGAGGGTGCCTGGGGACATGCAGGGCCTGGGTTTACCTCCACATCACCCGCGGAACAGAGAAGGAGTAGTATGAGGGTGCGGCTAAGGGCTATCAAAACTGGTCGCCTAGAGCGTTGGGGACAGAGAATTAGAGGAGCAGGTTTCTGGGCATGGTAGAATATATTCAGGGCATAATGCGCAGACAGGGGTATGGTGGGGTGCGGGTATGGCGGAGGTAAGCCCAGGCACTGGGTGATGATGAGAGGTTTTATCTCTGGACATGCTGGTTGTAATGGGTGAGGTCACTGCATATGTGGGAGGTGGGACAAAGGATGTATCAGGGGTATGTGGAGTGGGACTAGGGGCTCCATAGTGAACTAAAACAATGATAACTAACCTGAGCAACAGTATACAAGGCATATTGACATTTGAGAGAGACATAAAGCGAGGCATACAGTAATCACAGGTGTTGAATTGGGAAAGCTAGCTAAAACATTGGGTGAGACAACAGCTAATCAGCTAGCATAACAACAGCAGGTAAAATGGCGCTGACTAGGCAACGGGGCCGACAGATAAAACAAACAAGCAGAATGGAGTACCGTGATTAATGGACAGTCCAGCGTGCATCAGCTATGTAGCCAAGTGATCAGAGTGATCAGAGTCCAGGGGGCAGCGGTGGATGGGGCAGGACTGGCGAGTGTTATCCAGGTTAAAAAATAACAATGACTAAGTAGCTTGTAGCTAGCTAGCTGGTTAGCTTCTGGAGGTTCTTGAGTGTGTTCTAAAAATAAAGATAATAGCGATTCCGTATCACATTGGGTGAGGCAGGTTTCCGGAAGGTATAAACACATTTTTTAAAAATCGGGAAGAGATAGAAAGTACATATGGGCCACTGTGTTTTTGGGACGCGGTGATGCAGACTGTTAGCAGGCCTGTGCTAACAAGCTAACAGATTAGCAGGCCGGGGAATGAGTAGGTGTCCATACTTTTGACTGGTACTGTATTTGTAAAACCTCTTTATAAAGTGTGTTTTGTAGCGTAAACTATGAATTTTATATTTTTGACTGATATTATGACTCTATTTCATATATGCAAAGTAGGTCAAATGCTGTCAGTTCCACTTTTATAGCCAAAAGAGAAAACAATACCTTTTAAACAAACCAGAAATGTTTTTTTTCTTGTGCAATTTATATCTTTAGGCTTTTACGTTAAATATTATTTTACGTTAAATATATCCTATCTGGCATTAGTGCGTACATCTCTAAGCTTTAGGGCCTATAACCGTGTGCATGTTAAATAACCTACACGCCAAATGCTTTGGGGAACAGTAGATAAAGTGGACATCGTCCACGTCGGAAAATAATCTGAGTTTAATTGAAAAACAGTAACGCTGCGAAATGGAGAGTTGAAAGTAAAGAGAAGGGAGGGCCAGACATTGTTTGGGAAAGTAGTAAAAGAGGATGATGCCAGTCCCAGCTATCTTATATGTGATGATTGTGAGGAGCTTCACAAATTTGACAGTCACAAGACAGGGACTTCAAATAGGCCTATGGCAGTTCAGTTCTGCTGTTCAGAGGTTAAATGGAAACTGAAATCTGGACACTGACTGTAGGTCTATAACCTCTCAGAGCCTTAATATTAAGTCCTGTAGAATTAACCATTTCTTGCAGTAAAATCATACACGAAATGTAGATAAGATTGGGACTTGGGAACAAGAGGTTGACCGATTAAAAAAAAAAATATATATATATATATATTTTTTTTTCAATACCGATACCGATTATTGGAGAAACAAACAAAAAAAGCCGATACATAAAACAAATACAAAAATAAAATATTTTTTTAATTTAGAGGTTTTAGGTTGTAGTTAATATAGTATTTATAGGACTATTTCTCTCTCTACCATTTGTATTTCATATACCTTTGACTATTGGATGTTCTTATAGGCACTTTAGTATTGCCAGTGTAACAGTATAGCTTCCGTCCCTCTCCTCGCCCCAACCTGGGCTCGAACCAGGAACACATCGACAACAACCACCCTCGAACCAGCTTTATCCATCGCTCCACAAAAGCTGCGGCCCTTACAGAGCAAGGGGAACAACTACTCCAAGTCTCAGAGCGAGTGAAGTTTAAAACGCTATTAGCGCGCACCCCGCTAACTAGCTAGCCATTTCACACAGGTTACACCAGCCTAATCTCGGGAGTTGATAGGCTTGAAGTTATTAACAGAGCTGTGCTGGTGAAGAGCTGCTGGCAAAACACACAAGTGCTGTTTGAATGAATGCTTACGAGCCTGCTGCTGCCTGCCATCTCTGTCAGACTGCTCTAACAAATATCAAATCATAAACTTAATTATAACATAATAACACACAGAAATACGAGCCTTTGGTTATTAATATGGTCGAATCCGGAAACTATAATTACGAAAACAAAGGTTTATTTCAGTAAAATATGGAAGCGTTCGGTATTTTATATAACGGGTGGCATCCCTAAGTCTAAATATTCTTGTTTCATTGTACAACCTTCAATGTTATGTCATAATTAAGTAAAATGGGAGCTTGGGAAGTTGAGTCTTAATTTGATCAAGTTACACTTGTGTGAAACTCACTGTTTGCCAGCTATATATCTCATAACTATTAAGTTAATTATCTAAGATGTGCCAAATGCATTCTCTCCAGCTGGGTTTTGCTAATGTTTGCTCAGTTGCTAATGTGAGCTTGCAAGATCAAGCTTCCTGGTAACGGCAGCAGAGACAAACCCCTCCTGGATTGAGATCGCTGCTGCCTAATATTTGTTTTGTGCGTGCTGCAAACTGTGTTTTGAGATACTTCAAACTGTGTTTTGAGATACTTCATAACTTTGAGTTGGGTTGTCTGTCCTTGTAGTGAATGTTTGCATGTTCTTGTTAGCAATTGCCTAGCATCCGCTGAGAATACCTTAGTACTTCTTAGAATTTTGTTAGCATTCTGGTAAGGGATGTTTTTGGCCTTTTATTTATTTGAAATGCAACTGCACCCCTTGCACTACCGGTAATACCGTAAATCCCAGGATGGCACAGGCACGGTATGAAGATATGGAAATCTGGTTAACACCCAACCAGTAGCAGTTATTTGCATAACCTTATTTCTATTACAGCATGTTGGATGACTCATTCCATTCACCCAGTTCAATGTAACAGTGACAGGTTTAGGCTACTACATGATATTCAAATTTTCCCTATACCTATCATGAGGTTGCTACAACCAAGCATATGAGAAGTTTACAATGTAGGTGCACACAGGTCGAGAGAAATTTGAAGTGACACATGGACAGACGGTGACATTCAATACCGTCTTGCACACACTTCCCTGCATCTAGCTGATATAGGGTGTAATCATTAGTCCAACAGTTGTAAATGAGAATTTCTATTGGACAAATTCAGGTATGTTTATCCCCGTTTTGTTCTGTTTGCTTCTGTTTAAGAAACGTTTTTCAACAGGAACAGTGGAATGAATACACCCCTGATCACAAGCAAACAGTTCACTTTCATAGCAGCCATTTCACAATTTTCACCCATATTAAGAGATCCAGCAACAGAGACAAAGCACACAGAAAAAAAAACAAGAAAAACAGCACCCACTTACACATCTATGCACCCACTTACACATCTTAATTTTGGAAGAAATTAAGTAGTTCAAAACTGTTCAACGAATGTCTTCTCTCTTTTGAGTCAACTACTCACCACATTTTGTACACTGCAGTGCTGGCTAGCTGTAGCTTATCCTTCAGTACTAGATCAATTCTCTGATCGTTTGATTGGGTGGACAAGATGTTAGTTCCTGCTGCAAGAGCTCTGATAGGCTGGAGGACGTCCTCCGGAAGTTGTCATAATTACTGTGTAAGTCTGGAAGGGGGTGGGAACCTTTAGCCTCCTAGGTTTCGTATCGAATTCAATGTACCCAGAGGAGGACGGAAGCTACCTGTCCTCCGGCTACACCATGGTGCTACCCGACAGAGTGCTGTTGAGGCCACTGGTAGATCTTCTTTTCAAAATAGTGTTTTTAATTATGTGGTGGCTTGATTATATTTAGAATAGTTGTATCTTTTTAAAAATGTTTTACAATTCATAAAATAAAATAAAAAGATGGTCCTCCCCTTCCTCCACTGCACCCAACCCTAGTATGTTCTACATTTTGGGAGATGAGACATAAAAAAGGTATTTTTAGAAAGGTTTAGTTCTAGTCTACGATAATGTCTTTTTGGTGTCAGAATGGCCTACCTGTTGGACCAAACCTAAAATGTAAATAGCTAGTTTAAATGGCTTGTCAGAGAGGAAGAAGTCAGTTTTCGTCTTTGTTGTTGAGTGGCAGGTGGGGCTTGGTGTCTGCGAGTCGCAAGGCCAAGGAGACAAGGCCAAAAAGACGGAACGCTTATAAAAATGCAGTAGAGGCATTTGGAACATGCCGCTAAAACATGCGTTCAAATGAGTTTGACATATTGCAGTCCCTAACTGTATAGAGAGAGCGAGACAGAGGGGGTATACATGTCCTTGTCTGACTAAGTCTGTAATGCTCTTGCCTGGGCGCTCCACTGATCAGTGTTGTCTGTGTGCACTGACTGAGGAATTGGAGTGTAGTCAATGCAGTGTGTATGTGCCCTGCCAGTTTGGCGATGCTTGGGGGCTACATCCAGACACGGTTCACACTGCCAGACCCTTACAAAGGAAAAGAGGAAAACGGAGATCGAGACTGAGGCCTGACTTGGTTAACTTGGCAGAGGCCTCTCTTGTTGTTCTCTCTCCCTCAGTGTTTTGTTCCACCAGACCCATGTCTGTGGCCAGTCCACACCCGGTTATCTAAGGCAGGAGCTCGCTGGAAGAAATGTCTTATACAAGTCAGCATGGAATGCATTATTTTAAAGGTGCATTTTTCTGTTGAACATTTGCTTCCCCCAACTTGAACACACCACCTACGCATAGGCTAATGATTTTGTTTGTTACTGGTCTTGTTTGTTGAGGAAAGGTAAATGTGGACAGTTATTCTAACATCTTCAAAGTACCCGGTAAGGACACACGTCATTGCATCCTCGACTTCCGTCTCCTGTTAAGATGAATTACCATATTCTTAATGTCATTTCTGTCACTCTGAACACGCCCTAATCAGGTTATACACCCAATGCATATGGGACCGTTATATTTCTCAAATGTCTGCCGCCACATTTTCAGAATGGAAACTTCTGATGCCTAGTTACCTTGCCCCTATTCATATCTACCGCTATAACTCCAGTATCTCTGCACATTGTAAATATGGTAGTGGAACTGTCCCTGTAGGTTGCTTACTTTCTCGTGTTTTTGTTTTACCTCATGTTATTTTTGCTACATTGATATTGGTTACTGATTGTTTGGGTTTAGAACTTGCAAGAAAGGCATTTCACTGTGCATGTGACATTAACTTGAAATCAGTGAAGGGAAGTGAGTAAGTGTGCACACTTTGGGATGAAGGAGAGAGAATTTGGACTTAGCCCATATTTCTGTCATTGGGCATCTTTCGGTGTGATTGTCTCTGGTTGGAGGGAGAGCCTGGCTGGGGTAGGAAGCAGACAGCGTTGCGGAGAGCAGCAGCTTCCTGTATCCTGGATCCTCACACAGCTGCAGGGGATAAATATAGACGACTTGGCTGGGATTGCCATCGGGATACTGCAACACTCACTGCACAGTATTACTGAACAATATGTGAGTGACACACATACAGAAATACTTGCTCACAGATGATCACAAACTCCTGAAAAAGCTATCCCTTTTTTCTGTCTGTGGCCCAAAATGTTGGGACATACTGGTCAAGTTAACAGGTAGTTAGTTAGCTAATAAGGTAACATGACGGAGCAAAGTGTAAACAAATGGTTAACAACGTTAAAGTAGTTATAGAACTGCCCACGGCATGGTTTATGAATGGAAAATCCGGTCCCGGCGATCCACTATAGGAAGATTAAAAAAATAATTAAAAGCTAGGAGGCTCGCTCGGCATTACTTATTTAGACAAGTACAAGAGCTGTTTAATGATACTGAGGCCTTTGCTCTGACTGGAGGGAAAAGAACGTCCCTTTATCTGTCAGCTTGGTGGCTATTTTCAGACGTCACGGGTGTGTGTGACTGTCTCTGTGTGTGATGGAAATTGTCTTTTGTGTTGCTGTCTGTAACATAGGCCTACTCTTATTTAAACACCCAACAAAACACATTTAGTCAGAATGAGTGGTCTATTAAAATACCTGTAGTTGTAAAATGAGTACTACTGTAGATACGTTTTCCAGCATTCACCCCGAGTTCTTATCACAGTATTACATCACGATAAGCAGTGGAGAAAGTAAAGACCTATGCTTGGGAATAGGATAGCAAAATCACATCTTTAACTTAAATGTATGTCTTAACTATACCACATTTTTATGCAGCTAGCGTAACACTAAGAAATTACCAGCTTTTAGGCTAGCAAACAGAGTGGACTCAGAAGCTATGTGGATTGAGGGAGGGGATAGGGGTTGAATTTAGCTTTACAGCTGGTGTTCAGGGATGTTTTTTTGTCAGATATTTAGTAGTGATGGGCGTTTGAAAGAATGTCTGTGTTGGAGTACTCTCTTGAAAATAATTTTGAGTACTCGTGTTAGCGTGAAACAGGGCTGAAGGTATTTACAGTGTTGTTCATTTTACTGGTTCTGATACAGCTGAAAGTAAAAATAACAATTTTACTGCATTTCACATACTCCACAGGCAATAAGCACATCTGTTTGACATTCCGACAGTGTTTATAAATGTAACCTGCTAATTGAGTGGACTTGTACATTTAGTATACTTGTATTAGGTTATTGGCAAACCAAAGCATTCGTGATCTCTATAAACAATTCTGATTTACACTTTTGAAAGGAACAAACTAAAATAAATCTGTTTTATTCATTAAGGCCTAGAGAACACATGGTAAATGTAACTGCTGTGCAGGGTTTTCCCCTGGACAGTGACTGGGGACACTGCCCTGTAAAGGGTGCTGTCCATCAGTTGAGATGACAACCGATGTCCTTACAGATACCATGACACTTGTCACAAGAGTATGGGTTGGGTTGGGCCCAAATGTCCTGAGTTTTATTCATTAGTGCAGACCAAGTTCAAGTAATCACTCCTTGTTTCAGTGCAATTTCTTCTATTTGGTACCAAGTGAATACAACCCTGGCTAGATCCCAACACAGCCTTTCTTGCCGTTGAGAATGTGTTCTTAACCAACTTCAGTCTACCGAACGTCCCTAACACTAGAACACCTACAGGTGTGAAAACAAAACCAGCCAAATCACCTGCTCAAATAAAGGGTTGAATAAATGAAATAAACTGTGACGTGACGTGTGTCTCTCTCCCCTTGTTTAGATCTGTCCCGTAACCGTCTGCCAGAACTGCCCGTGGAGGTGTGTATGTTTGTTTCTCTGGAACACCTTAACCTCTACCAGAACTGCCTGCGCTCATTGCCTGAGAGTCTTCTCAATCTCCAGGCCCTCACCTACCTGAACATAAGGTAACGGGCATGCACACACACCAGTGGTGTAAGCTACTTAGTTGTAATATACAGAAATTGCTATGCCAAACCAGGAACTATTTTGGTTACCCCAAAATAAAATAATAATAATAAAATCTTGGACCCGAGATGCAAAAACTCCTAAATGCAATTTCCCAAGAAGGAAGTTAGCCCACCAAAATAATACAAAAGTATCACCTCGAGTGAAATTTGTACAACGAGCTCAATATGAATTCAATACATCAACAGTACAATAGACTTCGATATCGGCTATGTATCCCGCGTCGGAAACGCAAGGGTCTGAAACTTTCCAGTAAATTTCCCATGGGAAGTTCAGCCTGGGAATTCTGGGAATTTTGCTAAAATTCATTTTTTTTTTAAAGTTAGCTTATAACAGTGATTTGTTTTGTGTGTGGGATGGGATACACAAGGCAATTCTAGATATTGTGGCATATTTTGGTTAAACTCCCCAGTTCAAGGGAACCCTCTGCATGCACAGTGCATTCTTCCATCACATGTACAGTACACTCTTCCGTCACATGTACAGCTGATTCTCAAGATCTTGCGCACTAATGAGATGCTATTCAGCCCACACTACTACACTGTCTGAGCAAAGGACTACATGCTTTCTGGTAAGTTGAGATTACAATACTGGGCGGGGTAAATATATTTTATGACATACATGATTTTTTGTTAACTAGTAAATAGTAGCCTACAGCAAAGTGTGTTTAAATCATTTTTAACTTGTTAACAAGTTCTGCTAGTTAGTTTTTGTTACCACGTGGGGTTTAGCTTGCTTGAGCCTACTAACTGAGGATTGTTAATTCACCTGTTTCCATACATGTTTAATTTTTAAACAACTCCTTTGTACGATAATACATTTATCTAATTGCTTAACTATTTATCTGTGCATGGAATTGTGTGTGTGTATAAGTAAATATATTTATATATTTTTTTATTTACTTATACACACTCAATTCCATGCACATATAATTAAGTGATTTTCTAATCTTTACAGGAAAATGCCACGGGCACTATCTGATGTGTGGAGACATTTCGCTGCAGCTAATGTAGAAGGAAAAGCTGTGTACATTTGCAAATACTGTGCCAAATCATATGTGAAGAATGTAACACATGCAGAATCATCTGGCCAAAGTGCACTCACAAGAACAACCTCTGACAAAAGTCCCTCTACTTCTATTTGAGGTGAAAATGATGAATCAGACACCTTATCGATAGCAACAGCTCATGGTCCTCCTGGAATCAGAAGTTTTCCAGAAGACTCAATGGCGGAACGTAGTAAGAGAAATGCTGACGAATGTCTTGCTCAAGCTGTGTATGCAGGTTCACCTCTGATCCTCACAGGCAATGTGTGTTGGAAGAGATTTCTGAATGTTCTTCGTCCAGCGTGTACACCCCTCCAACCAGACATGCTTTATCTACTAATTTAATGGATGCAGAGTTCAAGTGAAGGTCAAGCAAATCATAGTGCAAGCAGACTATATTGCAATCATCTCTGACGGGTGGTCGAATGTTCGTGGGCAAGGAATAATTAACTACATCTCCACCCCTCAACCAGTATTCTACAAGAGCACAGACACAAGGGACAACAGACACACCGGTCTCTACATTGCAGATGAGCTGAAGTCAGTCATCAATGACCTTGGATAACCGAAGGTATTTGCACTGGTGACAGACATAATCCTGATAGGTATTAGTCTGGTTTCTTCAGTAATGACCTTAGTGATCACTGTTTTTTACCGCCTGTGTTAGTAATGGCTGCTCAGTGAAACGACCTGTCCTGATTTGTCATAGATGCTTGCTAAAAAACTTTAATGAGCAAGCCTTCCTTCATGAACTGACCTCTGTAAAATGGTATAGAATCAGCTTGATCCCCTCAGTCAAAGATGCTTGGACCTTCTTTTTTTTATATTTTCAGTGGTATTGTTAACAAACACGCCCCCATAAAGAAAATGAGAATTAAAAACCGGTTCAGGCCCTGGTTCGACCGTGATCTTGCAGAGCTACTCCACCTCAAATTGCATTTGGCAAAAGGCTCGGCATACTCAGGTTGACTGCCTCACGTTCAGGCAAATGAGAAATAAGAGCACTCAGGCTATACGGAAAGCCAAAGTTAGTTACTTTAAGGAGCAGTTCTCTCTCTGTACATCTATCCCCAAGAAGTTCTGTAAAACAGTTAAAGACCTGGAGAATAAAACCCTCCTCACAGCTGCACATGTCCCTTAAAGTTGATGATGGGGTTGTAACTGACAAGAATCATATGGCTGAGTTCTTTAATCACTACTTCATTAACTCAGGATTCCTATTTGACTCAGCCATGCCTCCTTGCCCGTCCAACATTTCCTCATCTGCCACCCCTTTTAATGTGACTATCCCCAATGCTTCTCCCTCTTTTCCCCTGCCCAGCTAAAAAGAGGCGCTCCTTAAACTTGACCCCAAAAAAACAGCTGGGTCAGATGGTTTAGACCCTTTCTTCTTTAAGGTTGCTAAGGTCCCCTATGATCGCCAAGCCTATCTCCAACCTTTTTAATCTGTCTCTCCTCTCTGGGGAGGTTCCCATTGCTTGGAAAGCAGCCACGGTTTGTCCTTTATTTAACTTCTTGGCGCACCAATCCCGTTAGCGGGATCATTTTCGTCAACATCCGCTTAATTGTAGTGCGCCAAATTCAAATGAAATTACAAGTGCAATAGAGAAAAACACAGCTTAGTTTTTGTTAATCCACCTGGCGTGTCAGATTTCAAAAAAGCTTTACAGCTAAAGCAAACCAAGCGTTTATGTAAGGACATCTCTCTCAGCAGACAAAACATTACGAACAGCTAGCAGCAAAGTAAATTGGTCACAAAAGTCAGAAAAGCAATCAAATTAATGGCTAACCTTTGATCTTTGGATATTTGCACTCTTGAGACTCCCAGTTACACAATAAATGTTACTTTTGTTCCATAAAGATTATTTTTATATCCAAAATACCTCCATTTGTTTGGCACATTTTGTTGAGTAATCCACAGGCTTGAGCAGCCACAACAGGGCAGACAAGTTCCAAATAGTATCTGTAAAGTTCGTAGAAACATGTTATACGTTTTTTTTATAATCAATCCTCAGGTTGTTTTTACAATAAATATTTAAGCCGGACCATAGCTTTTTCAATAGGAGAGAGAGAGAAAATGTCTGCTCCAAGCTGTTGCTCATGCAAAACTCTGCTGGCACCCAGCCATCCACTGACGCGATGTCGTTCTCGTTAATTTTTCAGGAATAAAAGGCTGAAACTGTCTAAAGACTGTTCACACCATGTGGAAGCCATAGGGAAATTAATCTGGTTGCTATTCCTTTAAATGGAGGGAAGGCATGCAATGGAACAGGGAGCGTTCAACATAAGAGGCACTTCCTAGTTGGATTTTCCTCAGGTTTTCACCTGCAATATCAGTTCTGTTATACTCACAGACAATATTTTGACAGTTTTGGAAACTTGAGTGTTTTCTATCCTAATCTGACAATTATATGCATATTCTAGCTTCTGGGCCTGAGAAATAGGCAGTTTCATTTGGGCATGTTTTTCATCCGAACATCAAAATACTGCCCCCAACACTCAACAGGTTAAAGTGGGAGATCAAGCTGATCCTAACTGTTATAGGCCTATTTCTATTTTACCCTATTTATCAAAAGTGTTGGACAAACTAAACTGACTGGCTTTCTTGATGTCTATAGTATTCTCTCTGGTATGCAATCTGGTTTTTGCTCAGGTTATGGATATGTCACTGCAACCTTGAAGGTCCTCAATGACGTCACCATTGCCCTTGATTCTAAGCGATGTTGTGCTGCTATCTTTATGGACTTGGCCAAAGCTTTTGCTACGTTAGGCTAAGGAGTATTTGTGTCTCTGAGCGGTCTTTGGCCTTGTTTGCTAACTACCTTTCTCAGAGTGCAGTGTATAATGTCAGAACATCTGCTCTCTCAGCCACTGCCTGTCACCAAGGGAGTCCCCAAGGCTCGATCCTTGGCCCCACGCTCTTCTCAATTTACATCAACAACATAGCTCAGGCAGTAGGTATCGCTCTCATCCATTTATATGCAGATGATAGTCTTGTACTCAGCTGGCCCCTCCACAGATTTTGTGTCGTATGCTCTACCACAAATCTTTCTTAGTGTCCAACAAGCTTTCTCTACCCTTAACTTCATACAGATCATTGGGACGCTAGCTTCCCACCTCGACAACAACAGACCGATTTAATCGAAAAAAAGACCCAATAGTGATTATGGGACATCTAGGTGTGCCAACAAAGAAGATGGTCAAAGGTAATGAATGTTTTATATTTTATTTGTGCGGTTTGTGTAGCGACGACTATGCTAATTATTTTGTTTACGTCCCCTGCAGGTCTTTTGGGGTGTTACATGCTATCAGATAATAGCTTCTCGTGCTTTCGCCGAAAAGCATTTAAAAAGTCTGACTTGTTGCCTGGATTCACGAGTGTAGCTTTAATTCAATACCCTGCATGTGTATTTTAATGAACGTTTGAGTTTTAACTAGTACTATTAGCATTTAGCATAGCACATTTGCATTTCCAGATGTCTAGATGGGACGCCTGCGTGTCAGGTAGGAGCAAGAGGTTAACTGACTTGCCTAGTTAAATAAAGGTATAAAAAAAATTGGCGACCAAAAATACCGATTTCCGATTGTTATGAAAACTTGAAATCGGCCCGAATTAATCGGCCATTCCGATGAATCGGTCGACCTCTAGTTGTTTCTCTTGTCATGTGTGTTTTGTCCTATTTGTTCTTTTTTTTTTTAAATGTATTTTTAATCAAAGCCCCCGTCCCCGCAGATGTCTTTTGCCTTTTGGTAGGCCGTCATTGTAAATAAGAATTTGGTCTTATTAACTTCTTGATCTTACCCATCCCGGATCCGGGATCGTGAATACACCCTCGGGCTCATTACCATAACGCAACGTTAACGATTTCTAAAAATCGCAAATGAAATGAAATAAATATGCCTGCTCTCAAGCTTAGCCTTTTCTTAACTGACTTGCCTAGTTAAATAAAAAATGGCTGCTGCAAACGTGAAGGCTGCTTGGTCTAAAGTGGAGGAGTACTACCCTCAGGTCATACCCATTGGCTATACCCATTGGCTATACCCATTGGCTATACCCATTGGCTGTGCTGCTCATGCATTGAATCTGCTCATGCATTGAATCCGCTCCTTAAGAACATCATGGATGGTAATGGAAAACAATGGATACACTCTACAAGGGAGCCAAGGAAATGGTTAGGTATGTGAAGGGTCATCAAGTTATAGCAGCAACCTACCTCACCAATCAAAGTGGGAAGAATAAGAGCACCACATTGAAGCTGCCCAGCAACACCTTTGTGGTGTTTTCATCATGTCTGACAGTCTCCTGGAGGGGAAGGAGTCTCTCCAAGAAATTAACATATCACAGTCTGCCGATATGGACAGCCCCATCAAGAGGCTCCTCCTGGATGATGTATTTTGGGAGATATTGGTAAGCAGCCTGAAACCTATAGCAGTAGCCATTGCATGGAATGAGGGAGACAATGCCATCCTGTCTGATGTTCAGACTCTGCTTGCAGATGTAAGAGAATAAATCTGTACTGCCCTATCCAATTCACTGTTCCTCCAAGCAGAGGAAACTGCAGTTCTGAAATGCATCCAAAAGTGTAAAGACTTCTGCCTGAAGCCCATACACGCCGCACATGTTGGACCCCAAGTATGCTGGCACACAGAGATCAACAAGGCCTATGGTTGTCATGACTACCATGTCTCGATGAGGCTGGATGAGGGCAAGATTCTTGGCAGTCTGGTTAAGTACACTTCCAAGCAAGGGCTTTGGGAAGGAGATGCAATATGGCAGACGTGCCAACATATTTGGGGCGGCAGGTAGCCTAGTGGTTAGAGCGTTGGACTTGTAACCAAAAGGTTGCAAGATCAAATCCCCAAGCTGACAAGGTAAAAATCTGTCTTTCTGCCCCTGAACAAGGCAGTTAACCCACTGTTCCTAGGCCATCATTGAAAATAAGAATTTGTTCTTAACTGACTTGCATAGTTAAATAAAGGTTAAAAAAAATCTCCAGGTGGAAGGGACTTTGTGGATCTGAGGCTGTTAACTACATCATCCTCCATAAGCCGGCTCAGAGCGCAACTGGGCCTTGTTTGGGAATACACACACACCAAAGCTGACCAATACAAGGGTTGAAGGATTGGTGGCCATCTGGGAAAATTTGAGGATTTTTGAGCCTGACAAATAGCTACGGTGAAGATGAGGCCTCAGAGTCTGGTGCTTATGTTTCTGTTTCCATATGATATTTTATTTTATTCTTTTTACCTTTATTTGTTTGACTTATTTGTCAGGGAGATGGATGTGATTTTTGATGCATATCTTGCATATCTTTATGCCTCAGAACTGACGATGCACCCAAACTAATTGAGGACTTGTTTTACAAGATTGAACTCCCTATTATTTCCGAAGAACAGAGGTCTCCTTAATGCCCCTTACTAAGGAAGAGATGTTTGCAATTGAGAATTTGCCAAATGGTGGGGCCTTTAGGACCAGACAGGTTTTGTAGTGAGTTCTATAAGTAGTTCCAAGGCCTGATCCTTGAGCCATTGCTTGATATGTTTAACCACTCATTTTCAAATGACGACCTCCCTCAAACCCTGAGGGATGGTAACATATCACTTATTCTCAAAAGGGGGAAATTCCCAGAGTCTTGTTCCTCCAACAGACCTTATTGCCCTTCTGTACATGGATAGGAAATGTCTTTCTAAAATCCTAGCCACACGACTTGTGGACTTATTGCCACATATCTGACAAAATGGTGCCATGACTCTAGTTCAACTTTTTTAAATTTTCTTACATTATTAGCCCATAAAATTTTATTTTACATACAGCCGAGAAGAACTTTTGGATATCAGAGTGGCGGTACCTCACCAGCATTACGACCAGGAATACGACTTTCCGAAATCTGATCCTTTCTTTGTACTTCACAGGGCAATTGAACTGATTCCAGAGACTGACCCAAAACACCGCTGGCGGAGGAGGGGTAGTCGACTTCTAGTCCGACTCGGGAGGCGAGCACACCGCCCACCGCTTCTGAGTATATTACTCAGTTTTGTTAAGTGTCTGGATAATAAAGTTGACGATACTCTGTTTCATGAAAACATGGCTCTCTCAGTTCATCGTGAAGAGAGGAATAAATATCTCTCTGGGAAGAAGGGTGTGGGTGTATGTTTTATGATTAAATACTTAGTGTGATTGTGATAACATACAGGAACTCAAATTATTTTGTTCACCTGACCTAGAATACCTCGCAATCAAATGCCGACCGTATTACCTCCCCAAGAGAATTCTCTTTGGTTATAGTCACAGCCGTGTAGATTCCCCCTCAAGCCGATACCACGACTGCTCTCAAGGTACTTAACTGAACTTTTTGCCAACTGAAAACCACATATCCTGAGGCTCCATTTTTTTGTAGCTGTGGACTTTAAAAACACTACTGAAGTTCTATCAAGACTGACTAGTACTTGAGCTGCGAAAACACTCGACCACTGCTACTCCAATTTCCGGGATGCATACAAGGCCCTTCCCCACCCTCCTTTGGCAAATCTGATCACGACTCCATTTTACTCTATAGCACAGGTACTTCCTGATTGATTTTCTGCCTAAGGACAATTCAATGCTGGTCTGACCAATCGGAATCCACGCTTAATATTGTTTTGATTACGTGGACTGGGGTATGTTCCAGGTTGCCTCCGAGAATAATATTGACAAATACACTGATACGGTGAGTGAGTTTATCAGGAAGTGTATAGGAGATGTTGTACCCACTGTGACTATTAAGACCGTGGATAGATGTCAGCATTCACGTAAAAATGAAAGCGCAAACCATCTAATTTAACCATGGTAAGGTGACTGGGAATATGTCCGAATACAGTGTAGTTATTCCCTCCGTAAGACAATGAACATGCAAAACATCAGTGTAGAGACATAGTGGAGTCACAATTCAACGGCTCAGACACGAGACGTATGTGGCAGGGACTAGAGACGATCACTGACTACAAAGGGAAAACCCAGCCACATCGCGGACACCAATGTCTTGCTTCCAGACAAGCTAAACACCTTCACCCGCTTTAAGGATAACACTGCCACCGACGCGGCCCGCTATCAAGGACTGTGGGCTTTTCTTCTCCGAGGCCGATGTAAGACATTTAAGTGTGTTAACCCTCGCAAGACTGCCGGCCCAGATGGCATTCCTAGCCACGTCCTCAGAGCTTGCGCAGACCAGTTGGCCGGAGTGTTTGAAAATGTCCGGAATCTCCCTATCCCAGTCTGCTGTCCCCACATGCTTCAAAATGTCCACCTTTGTTCTTGTACCCAAGAAAGCAAAAAGATAAATGAACTATATTAAAATAGCCTCATAGCACTCATTTCTGTCATCATGAAGTGCTTTGAGAGACTAGTCAAGGATCATATCACCCCTACCTTACCTGACACTCTAGACCCACAGACGATAGATCCACAGACAATGCCATCACACTGAACACTGCCTATCCCATGTGGACAAGAGGATTACCATTGTAAGAATGCTGTTCATTGGCTCTCGCTCAACATTTAACACCATAGTACTCTCAAAGCTCATCATTAAGCTTGAGACCCTGACCCTGACCCCCGCCCTGTGCAATTGGGTTCTGGACTAATTGACGGGCCGTCCCCCGGTCGTGAAGGTAGGAAACAACACCTCCACTTCGCTGATCCTCAACACTGGGGCTCCACAAGAATGAGTGCTCAGCCCCCTCCTGTTCACCCATGACTGCGTGGCCATGCACGCATCCAACTTAATCATCAAGTTTTCAGATGATACAACAGTAGTAGGCCTGATTACCAACAATGACGAGACAGCCTACAGGGAGAAAGAAGGTGAGGGCCCTGGGAGTGTGGTGCCATGAAAATAACCTCTCACCCAATGTCAATAAAACATAGGAGCTGATCGTGAATGTCAAGAAACATCAGAGGGAGCACCCCCATATCCACATCGGGATCGCAGTGAAGGTGTAAAGCTTCAAGTTCCTCTGCGTACACATCACGGACAAACTGAAATGGTCCACCCACACAGACTGTGGTGAAAATGTATTTTTTTGAATATTTTGAGAGGTTGCTGAAGAAATTTGTCTCGGCACCTAAAACCCTCACAAACTTTTACAGATGCACTATTGAGAGCATCCTTTCGGGCAGTATCGCTGCCTGGTACGGAAACTACACCACCCGCAACCTCAGGGCTCTCCAGAGGGTGGTGCAGAATGCTTAATGCATCACCGGGAGCAAACTACCTGCCCTACAGCACCCGATGTCACAGGAAGGCCAAAAAGATCATCAAGGACAACAACCACCCGAGCAACTGCCTGTTCTCCTCGCTATCATCCAGAAGGCGAGATCAGTACAGGTGCATCAAAACGGCCCGAGAGCCTGAAAAACAGCTTCTATCTCAAGGCTATCAGACTGTTAAATAGCCATCCCTAGCACATTAAAGGCTACAGCCCTATATACATAGACTTGAATTCATTGACCACTTTAATAATGTTTACATGTTGCATTACTAATCTCATATGTTTCTACTGTATCTTAAAAGTCTATGCCGCTCTGACACTGCTCGCTCAAATATTTATAGATTCTTAATTCCATAACTTTGGATATTTGTGTATTGTTGTGAAATTGTTAGATATTACTGCAATGTTGGAGCTGGAAACAAGCATTTTGCTACACTCGCAATAACATCTGCTAAACACGTGTATGTGACAAATAGCATTTGATTAGATTTTTTTAATTGTAAAAGGTGACCAAACTGGCTTTGTTAAGGGCCGTAACTGATGTAATAATGTCAGGCGTATCTTAATGTTATTCAAGACTAAAAACGAAGGCTGCTATCCTTACTAAGGTCAAATAGCTTCTCCACACACCGGGGTACCAGACAGGGCTATCCTTATTCCCCTCGCCAATTTGCGCTCAGTATGGAACCATTGGTCGAGGCCATCAGAGTAACGCCTGCTATACAGGGTCTGCTCATTGGTGACGTTTGTCAAAAAATAAGCTTGTATGCTGATGCTTTGATATTCATCTCGAGCCCCGAGACTTCAATTACATATCTTGTTAATATTATTGAATTATTCAGTGTATTTTCAAGCTACAAGATTAATTTAACTAAATCATAGTCTATGCCACTTGGTTGTCTTAGCTTTGTACCTACTACCGCTCCCCCATTTCCTTTAAAATGGTGTCCTTCAGGTTTTATGAATCTGGGTATATTACTCCCAAATCCCAGCAAAAGTATAAAGCTAATTTTGTTACTTTATTTGACACAATAAGACACATCTGGAGTGTGGAACTCTTCTCTAATTTCATGGTTGGGTAGAATATTCCTATTGAAAATGAATATTTTACTAAGACTACTCTACCCAATCCAAATGATCGAAGTCTTACTTTCCAATAAGGTAATAACAGATTTAAATGGCTGGTTAAGTTCCTTTATGTGAAGTAAACACAAGCCAATAGTTAAGATGGCAATATTGCACTTGCTAGGTTTTCAGGGGGGTTGGATCTGCCCAATATTAGGTTTTTATCAGTGGTGTGCCCACTTAAGTTATATTTCTGAATGGATCACAAATGACTCCTATTTAATTAGATATTGAGACTTTTTAATATATGTTTTAACCTTTAGTTAACTAGGCAAGTCAGTTAAGAACAAATTCTTATTTTCAATGACGGCCTAGGAACAGGTTAACTGCCTGTTCAGGGGCAGAATGACAGATTTGTACCTTGTCAGCTTGGGGGTTTGAACTTGCAACCTTCTGGTTACTAGCCCAACGCTCTAACCACTAGGCTACCCTGCCGCCTACTTATTTTTTATATATATATATATTTTCCCAGAAGCTTCAAATCTGTGTAAGATTATTGCAATAATCCCATTATACTTAATGCACTCAAAGCATGGAGGAGGCCAGTTCAAAGTGTTTTGGGAAGGTCCAAACTAACCTCTGCTCTTACCCCAATTCTTAACAACCCATATTTGTATCAGGATTGCTGGATGCTGTCTTTAATGTTTGGCTTCATAAGGGTATAGGCAGACTAAATGATGTCACTGATAGGATTTAATTGTTTATTTGAGCAGATGGTTGAGAAATATCAACTCTATAAGTAGGACTCTTTTCACTTTCTACAAGTTAGACCTATTTTGAAGAGCACCACCTTCATTGGCAACCCTGATGTCTTGTCATTGAAATAATTATTTTATGATGCTTTAAGGTTAATTTCTACTGTTGACACACAGGTGGTCAAGCAGGTGTGGGATAAATGATTGTCTGTTACTATTGACGAGGAGATGTGGGAGGACATTTGGAGATGTGCAAAAACAATATCTATCTGTTATGGTACTTGAGCAATCCAATTAAGAATAATACACAGATTGCATATATCCCAGAATGCCAGACATGCTTTTAGCCCCCCCGTCCTCTCAGTGTCTTAAATGTACAACTTATACAGGCACCCTAACACATTTATGGTCATGTTCCAAATTACAAAGGCACTGGTCTAATGTTCTTTAAGAAATGGAAAAAGAATCTAATTAACGGACATATACACACACACACAACTGTGCTACATCAGTGTTGTCATCAATAGCCAGGGACAAATGCTCAGCCTGATTGAGCCCCTCTAGAACAATCCTATGCACATCATCCACCATGGACGTGGCGGCCTGCTGTTGATGCAGACAGGGGCACCTGTTTGACAGTCTCATTTATGCTATCCATAGACTTGTCCGTAGCCAATTCCACCAAAGCTGTCACCATGCACTTTTTAAACACCTCCACGTCTGTGATGGGCATGTTGTGTTGGGTTAGAACCCAGGACGCTTTTAATGGAGGCACTTGTGACCTTCTGTTGTTGAGTCAGGTCACAAAGGAGGATTCTGCTTCTGTGTGTTAACTCTTACATTTTTCTACATCATGCCTCTCTCTGGAGTGGGAAGACCACTGAAAGTACCATGCTTAGATGTATAATGATTTATGAGATTGAATTCTTTGCAAACAACATTTTTGTTGCAAATAACCCACAGGCTTGGCATTGGGGGTTATGTTTATTCTCCAACTTTTGATAGTTGAGATTAAAATTTCCTCTTGCTAGTTCGGGATCGGCGTCCCGTCAACAGGACCGTTGTAAATCATGCAGCGCCTTTTCACGATCGCAGATTTTAGAGAAACAATAAATGTTGGTACGTATAAGTGTCTTATATCGGCTGAAAGCTCAAGTTCTTGTTAATGTAACCATGCTTTTATTGTTTGAGGAGAGCTCCTAACAACAACTTTTCACAGCGATATGTTTGATGTGTGCTTACATTCTGAAATCTTGCTCTGATTTATCATCCAAAGGGTCCCAGAGATAACATGAAGTGTTGTTTTGTTGGATAAAATAATTGTTCATATCCTAAAAAGGTCCATTTTGCATGCACCATAGATTTTGTATTTCCACTCGTTCCATTTGCAAAGAAAGGAATCTGAAAATCTAACCCTAAACGTGGTTTCAACCAGTCAAATTACATTTGTATGTATTCCTCAGCGATCATAGAACGTAACCAGACTTCACTGTATCATTAGTGGTGTAGTATATCCATATCTGGTCAGAAAGCAAGGCCTTCATGGCACGCCGATGACGCAGGCGGTCTTCACCTGAACGACTAAAACTGTGTCAAATAAGCACCAATCGGGGTCAAACAGCGCTAGCTAGATCGCCAATGAGCTGGGCTTTATGGGAGCATCCGGAAACCCTGTATCTGTTGTAAAATGTAGCTACTAACCTTGTGCGACAGCGTACCTTTTCCTTTTGGGCAGAAGTTATGAAGTTATGAAAACTGGTTTTTGCAAATGTTGAACTTATAATATGGCTACTAATACTGGAAAAGCTAAATCAAAGTCCAAGTATACAGATTTGACGATATTCTTTCAGAAAAATGTAATATGAATACAAATGTCTCCTACACGATTTGCCCAAATGTACCTGGGTGACTTCACACTTAATGTCATGTAGTTCGCTCATCCGTCTGAAACTTTGCACATACACTGCTGTCATCTTTTGGACACCATCGGAATTACAACCAGAGTGATGGCTAGAACTGGGACCTTTCTGTTGCATTTTAAATAAATAAAAACCGTTTGGTTTTTTTCTTTGTATTTTCTTCTACCAGATCTATTGTTATATTCTTCTACATTCCTTTCACAATTCCGCATTTCAGTGTTTCAAATGGTACCAAGAATATGCATATCCTTGCTTCAGGGCCTGAGCTACAGGCAGTAAGATTTGGTTATGTTATTTTAGGCAAAAATTTAAACCATTCATCCCTTAAACTTCAATTTTTATTCTCCACCTTTTGATGTTTGAGATTAAGATTTCCTCTTGCTAGTAAGCTAATTGTTTTTAACGAATAACATCAACAAAGTATTGTACACTTGTTTTTCCCCACCAATGTATTCAAAATAATAATTGAATAGAGACATTGGTGATTTTGAGTGAAATCAGATTGAAATGATTGGCATTGAATTTATGTTCTAGTCAGAAGTGTTAAAAATGTAGCGTAGGTCTATTAATTGTGCTAATATTGTATGCTAATTATGTTCTGACGTACCGACTATTAGCTCAGAAAACATTTGGCCCGAGGCCAAACCTAGTTGATGAACGAACCCTGGTGTTGAGCATCATTGTACCATCTAAACCACTGTGAAATACACTACAAAAGTATGTGGACACCCCTTCAAATGAGTGGATTCTGCTATTTAATCTCAGTGATTTATAACATGGCACCGTCATTGGATGCCACCTTTACAACAAGTCAGTTTGTCAAATTTCTGCCCGGCTAGAGTTTCCACGGTCAACTGTAAGTGCTTTTATTGTGAAGTGGGTACGTCAAGGAGCAACAATGGCTCGGCCGCAAAGTGGTATGCCACACAAGCTCACAGAACAGGACGACCGAGTGCTGAAGCCTGTCCTATGTTGTAACACTCACTACCGAGTTCCAAACTGCCTCTGGAAACAAAGTCGGCACAAGAATTGTTTGTCGGGGGCCTCAAATGGTTTTCCATGACTTGTAATTCCAAGTGTCGCCTGGAGCGGTGTAAAGCTCGCCTCCATTGGACTCTGGAGTGATGAATCACGCTACCTGCCCCAATGCATAGTGCCAACTGTAACGTTTGGTGGAGGAATAATGGTCTGTGGCTGTTTTTCATGGTTCGGGCTAGGCCCCTTAGTTCCAGTGAAGGGAAATCTTAACGTGACAGCGTACAATGACATTCTAGACGATTCTGTGATTCCAACATGGTGGCAACAGTTTGGGGAAGGCCCTTTCCTGTTTCAGCATGACAATGCCCCTGTGCACAAAATGGGGTCCATACAGAAATGTTTTTTTCAAGATCAGTGTGGAAGAACTTGACTGGCCTGCTCAGAGCCTGACCTCAACCGCATCAAACTGCTCAGGCATTACAGCAATATGGTCCTATATCATTAGAACACGTTGTCATCCCTACTGACACTGATTTGGCAGACTCACTTAACACAAATTCTGTATTTGTAAATTACGTCTGAGTGTTTGTGGCCCCCTTCTGTCCATAAATAAATAAAAATTAAAAGAACATTGTGCTGTCTGGTTTGCTTAATATAAAGAATTTGATGTATGGCTTTTACTTTAAAAAAATTATGTCAGTAGACTACTTTCTCCACCACTGTACTTTAAGTACATTTACAACCAGATACTTTTAGTCAAGTAATACTTCACTAGGTGACTTGCTTTTAATTGAGTCATTTTCTATTACTTTTACTCAAGTATGACAGTTGAGTACTTTTTCCGCCACTGACACTCACATACCTGAACATATGGTGATAAACACAGAGTGAACTCTGATGGACACATCTATTTACAAATTTGACATAACACTTGTACACTTAACCATAGAAAGACGGCCTATGCATGCATATTACACACACCTGTGTGAAGATGTGTGATGCCTTTAAACAGATGGTCAGCATCCCAAAGGCACCCTATTCACTATAAAAGTAGTGCACTAAATATGGAATAGTGTGTCATTTGGAACAAAACCCATGTTCATTCATAAACCAATATTAAAGCGATCTGTTTTGGGCATAGAGAAACGTCACAACATATCTGATTAACAGGTTTGAAAGATTTTTGGTCTGTAACATCAACCTGTTTGGTAGGAAGTGTTCCCAGACAATAGCAAAAGAATGTCAAGAACATCATTGGAACATTGTAACTTTGTTTAATAATAAACATTTGCCATCTTGCCAGTACACTTAAAAAAACATCCATCACAACTATTTGAATGGACATAAATCTACTAAGCTTTAGTCAAAAACCCCCTCTTACATTTTCTTTCCGCCCTCTCTCCTGTTGGTCTGTTCTTCTTTCATCTGGATTTCAGTCGAAACCAGTTGTCGACCCTGCCCAGCCCGGTGTGCAGTCTGCCGTTGAAGGTCCTGATTGCCTGTAACAACAAGCTTGTCTCCCTTCCCGAAGAGCTGGGCCAACTACTACAGCTCACAGAACTGGTCAGTACAGACACACACACACAGTTTTGGCTTAATTGACCGTGGGTTTTAGTGTCAAAACCACCATGTTGATTTGCCTGTTTTTACCCCCTTATTGGTAGTCTATGTGTTGTGGTTTGATTACTGTTTAACCAGGTCATACTTTCCTCTCCTCTCTCATCCCTCTCACCAGGACGTGAGTTGTAATGAGATCCAGACACTCCCTCCTCAGGTTGGTCGACTGGACTCGCTGCGAGACCTTAACATCCGCCGCAACCACCTGGCCCGCTTGCCCCCAGGTCAACACACACACTCAACCACCTGGCCCGACGCAGTGTCTGCACTGCTCAACACACACACACACACACACACACACCAGTGGCGCGCAGTGCTGTTTAAGATGGGGATGATTTTTTTTAATGAGCATGGCCTTATTTCTATGACAGCATGTTGGATGACTCCCATTCATATTCCATTCACCCAGTACGACGTAGGTGCACACAGGCTGAGAGAGAATTTGAGGTGACTTTGAATACCGCTTTGCACACTTTTGCCAGCATCTAGCTGATATAGGGTGTAATCATTAGTCCCAACAGTTGCAAACAAGGTTCTATTGGAGAAATTTGGGTATGTTTATCCCCGTTCTGTTTAAGAAACATTTTTCAACAGTATCGGTGAAATGAATAGAGTTCACTCTCATAACAGCCACGTTGTATTCTTCTTCGCTTCACTTGAGGACTTCAATGCACAACAAATCAGCTGTATGTGACCAGGCGAGAGAGAAACTTTCCAAGCCAAACCATATCATAACTTCAGCACACAGCCTACATCGTTGTAACCATATTAGCTAAAGTAACGTCTTCGTCAACATAGCTAGTAGCACTAAAGTGTTAGTCAACCCATACAATCATGCTGTGACAGTGTACAGTCAGTAAACAGTTACACTGGCAGGCCCCGGTGGCAATAAATTAGTAAAACCAAAAGCTTACCTTGACTTGGAAGAGTTCCAGTGTTGTGTTGGATAGTCATATCCAATTACCTAACATGGTATCCCTCTGTTTGAGCAGGGTGTTTCAGTAGGGCGAACTAGTTAGCTGTTTTTTTTTTTTTTCACTTTCAATCTCTATTTCTCTCTTCCTGCTTCTTAATTTTGGAAGAAATTAATTAGTTCAAAATTGTTCAACGATTGTCTTTCTCTCTTTTGAGTGGGGTGGGGCGGCAGGTAGCCTAGTGGTTAGAGCGTTGGACTTGTAACAAGGTAAAAAAAAAAGCTGACCAGGTAAAAATCTGTCATTCTGCCCCTGAAAGAGGCAGTTAACCCACTGTTCCTAGGCCGTCATTGAAAATAAGAATTAGTTATTTACCGACTTGCCTAGTTAAATAAAGGTAAAATAAATCAAATTGTGTACACTGCAGTGCTAGCTAGCTGTAGCTTTTGCTTCAGTACTAGATTCATTCTCTGATCCTTTGTTTGGGCGGACAACATGCCCCCTTTCAGGTAACCCACTGTTCCTAGGCTGTCATTGAAAATAACACACACACACACACAACCACCTGGACCACACACAAAAGTATATTTTGAAATAAAAAAAATACCATAATTGCTTGATAAGGTAAATCTGGCATGTTGGGGGGTTAAATAAGAAGGATCAGGATTTAGTTGACCAATATTTAACCCCCCTTTTTTGGGCACTTAACTTCATCCATTAACACTGAGTATACAAACCATTAAGAGCCCCTGCTCTTTTTATGACATATTTTATTTTACCTTTAAAAGTCAGGCAAGTCAGTTAATTAAGAACAAATTCTTAATTTCAATGATGGCCTAGGAACAGTGGGTTTAACTGCCTGTTCGGGGGCAGAATGACAGATTGGTACCTTGACAGCTCGGGGGTTTGAACTTGCAATCTTCCGGTTACTAGTCCAACGCTCTAACCACTAGGCTACCCCGCCCCTCAGTGTAGATGAAGGGGAGAAGACAGGTTTAAGGATTTTTAAGCCTTGAGACAATTGAGACATGGATTGTGTATATGAACCGTTCAGAGGGTGAATGGGCAAGACAAAATATTTAAGTGCCTTTGAACTGGGTATAGTAGAAGGTTCCAGGTTTGAGAGTCAAGAACTGCAGCACTGCTCAACAGTCTCCCGTGTGTATCAAGAATGGAAGCATTGGAGACATGGACTCTAGGGGATTAAAGTTAACCTGTGTGTCCTATGTCCATACAGAGCTGTCTGAGTTGCCCCTGGTGCGTCTGGACTTCTCTTGTAACAAGGTGACATCCATCCCTGTGTGTTACCGCAACCTGCGCCACCTACAGAGCATCGTGCTGGACAACAACCCACTACAGAACCCACCTGCACAGGTAACACACGGACACAGTCTGACTATACAAACACACACTCAGCTTGACAAAACCGTTGACCTGCACCACACGTTTTAATATAACCTAGTGAAACTGTTCCTTCTATTGTCTATCATGTGTTTCTTGTCATTCCCAGATTTGTATAAAGGGGATGATCCATATATTTAAGTATCTGAACAACGAGGCCAGCAAGACTCCACCTGAGCTCCCAGACTACGACAGGAGACCCCTCCCCTTCGGATCC
This sequence comes from Oncorhynchus keta, assembly GCF_023373465.1. Taxonomy (NCBI): domain Eukaryota; kingdom Metazoa; phylum Chordata; class Actinopteri; order Salmoniformes; family Salmonidae; genus Oncorhynchus; species Oncorhynchus keta. Next base: position 2,296,106 of record NC_068438.1, read on the forward strand.
TGGTGAGAGACACTTGCACACACACACTTCCACTGCCAATAATAAGGCAGAAGCCAGTCCTGGAAGCAGCTGTGTGCAGAGGAACAGCTGTAGAGAGGCAGAAAGAGGGGGCACTCTTTCCTCTACATCTCCCTGCCTTTTTCTGTCAGTATCTCTACTTTTATCTCTCCCTCATCCTTTTTATATTTTGTGCTCTACTCTTGCTTTCTCAGAGCCCTCTGTAGATGTTAAAAGGTACTTACTAGAAACTGTTTGGGAGGAGAGATAGAAATTGAGATCAATGGGGAAGTGAGGGAGTGTTAAAAAGAGAAGGTGGAAAGGTGGGTAGAGTTTATGAGGGGAGCACAGCTGAAAGAGGGAGTTGAGAATGGGAGGTACCATAACAACAACCTTGCAAACACTCAGAAATACAAAATTAATCATGCTCACTGGATCCCAGGGGTGTATTTACTAGAAACCAAGCAGGTCAAAACAGGGAGGGACCAACCTGAATTTGTCCAATAAGAAAACTACATGTCCTTGCAAATAATTTTCCAATTCAAAAAGTTCTGCGACAGGTGGGTGTTGTGGACATTCTTACACAGGGACACTCAAAGTCAAACTTAAATTAATCATTGCTTATTATCCGCGCGCTAGAGAGGCTCCAACTAACTTGATGCACTATAGTGAACGTCTGTCAGGAGCACAAACAGGTCAGTCCCGTTTAGTTCCCTTATATAGGCATATTTCATAGAGTTGGTTCCGGCATTTCTGGCACCGTCTCCTATCTTAACTTAAAGAACATGTTCTGGGCTTTCTGCCAAATAGTTTAAAGGGGGAGGTCATGACAGCCCCTCATATCTTTACCAGGCACAGGCAGGAACCAAGGAATGTTTATGACACCAAAGACAAGATGCACAAAGTAACATTTCCTTTACATAAGCTAACCAAGCAACTCACAAGTTTATTTATCCAGACCTGCGTTGTCACTCTAGTAGTTTTACACACACACCTTTCCCTTCAGTCACACAATAAACTCAAAAAAACAATCCTCCCTTTTTCAGGACCCTGTCTTCAAAGATAATAAGTAAAAATCCAAATAATTTCACAGATATTCCTTGTAAAGGGTTTAAACATGCTTGTTTAATGAACCATAGACAATTAATGAACATGCACCTGTGGAACGGTCGTTAAGACACCAACAGCTTACAGACGGTTGGCAATTAAGGTCACAGTTATGAAAACGTAGGACACTAAAAGAGGCCTTTCTACTGACTCTGAAAAACACTAAGAAAGATGTCCAGGGTCACTGCTCATCTGCGTGAATGTGCCTTAGGCATGTTGCAAGGAGGCATGAGGACTGCAGATGAAGCCAGGGCAATAAATTGCCATGTCTGTACTGTGAGACGCCTAAGACAGTTCTACAGGGAAACAGGACAGACAGCTGATAGTCCTCGCAGTGGCAGACCACGGGTGACAACACCTGCACAGGATCGGTACATCTGAACATCACATCCGCAGGACAGGTACAGGATGGCAACAACAACTGCCCGAGTTACACCAGGAATGCACAATCCTTCCATCAGACTTTCCCCTATAGGCTGAGAGAGGCTGGACTGAGGGCTTGTAGGCCTGTTGTAAGGCAGATCCTCACCAGACATCACTGGCAACAGCATCGCCTATGGGCACAAACACACCGTCGCTGGACCAGACAGGCAAAAAGTGCTCTTCACTGATGAGTCGCGGTTTTGTCTCACCAGGGGTGATGGTCGGATTTGCGTTTATCGTCGAAGGAATGTGCGTTACACCGAGGCCTGTGCTCTGGAGCGGGATCGATTTGGAGGTAGAGGGTCCGTCTGGGTCGGTGTGTCACAGCATCATCGGACTGCCTGCAATGAAAACAAGCTCAATCTCAAAGCTGTGTGTTACAGGCAAGACATCCTCCTCCCTCATGTGGTACCCTTCCTGCAGGCTCATCCTGACATGACCCTCCAGCATGACAACGCCACCAGCCATACTGCTCATTATGTGTGTGATTTCCTGCAAGACTGGAATGTCAGTGTTCTGCCATGGCCAGCGACGTGCTCTGATCTCAATCCCATTAAGAACATCGGGGACCTGTTGGATCAGAGGGTGAGGACTAGGGCCATTCTCCCCAGAAATGTCCGGGAACTTGCAGGTGCCTTGGTGGAAGAGTGGGTTTAACATCCTCACAGCAAGAACTGGCAAATCTGGTGCAGTCCATGAGGAGGAGATGCACTGCAGTACTTAATGCAGCTGGTGGCCACACCACATACTGTCTGTTACTTTTGATTTTGACCCCCCTTTGTTCAGAGACACATTATTCAATTTCTGTTAGTCACATGTTTGTGGAACTTGTTCAGTTTTAGTCTCAGTTGATGAATCTTATGTTCATACAAATATTTACACATGTTAAGTTAGCTGAAAATAAACACAGTTGACAGGGAGGACGTTTCTTTTTTTTCTGAGTTTGCATACAATGCATTCGGAAAGTATTCAGACCCCTTCCCGTTTCCCCATTTTTGTTAAATTACAGCCTCATTCTGTTAGTCACATGTTTGTGGAACTTGTTCAGTTTTAGTCTCAGTTGATGAATCTTATGTTCATACAAATATTTACACATGTTAAGTTTGCTGAAAATAAACACAGTTGACAGTGAGGACGTTTCTTTTTTTGCTGAGTTTCGGAAAGTATTCAGACCCCTTCCCCTTTTCCCCATTTTTGTTACATTACAGCCTAATTCTAAAGCGTATTAAATAAATGTTTTGCCTCATCAATCTACACACAATACCTCATAATGACAAAGTGGAAACGGTTTAGAATGTTTTGCAAATGTATTACAAATAAAAATAACAAAAATACTTTTTACGTAAGTATTAAGACCCTTTGTTATGAGACTCGAAATTGAGCTCAGGTGCTTCCTGTTTCCATAGATCATCCTTGAGATGTTTCAACAACTTGATTGGAGTCCACCTGTTGTAAATTCAATTGATTGGACATGATTTAGAAAGGCGCACACACCTGTCTAAAGGCCCACAGTTGACTCTTCCTAGAGCTGTCTGCCCGGCCAAACTGAGCAATCGGGGGAGAAGGGCCTCGGTCGGGAAGGTGACCAAGAACCCGATGATCACTCTGACAGAGCTCCAGGGTTCGTCTGTGGAGATGGGAGAACCTTCCAGAAGGACAACCATCTCTGCAGCACACCTCCAATCAGGCCTTTATGGTAGAGTGGCGAGATGGAAGCCACTCGTTAGTAAAAAGCACATGACAGCCCACTGAGTTTGCCAAAAGGACTCTCAGACCATGAGAAACAAGATTCTCGGGTCTGATGAAACCAAGATTGAGATCTTTGGCCTGAATGCCAAGCGTCACATCTGGAGGAATCATGTCGATATCCCTGCCATAAAGACCTGATTGGTGGTTTTGCAGAGATGGTTGTCTTTCTGGAATGTTCTTCCATCTCCACAGAGGAGTTCTGGAACTGTCAGTGATCATCGAGTACTTGGTCACCTCCCTTCTCCCCCGATTGCTCAGTTTGGCCGGGCGGCCATCTCTATGAAGAGTCTTGGTGGTTCCAAACTTCTTCCATTTAAGAATGATGGAGGCCACTGTGTTCTTGGGGACCTTAAATGCGACAGACATTTTTTTATTACCCTTCCCCAGATCTGTGCCTTGACACAATCCTGTCTCGGAGCTCTATGGACAATTCCTTTGACCTTATGGCTTGGTTTTTGCTCTGATATGCAACTATGGGGCCTTAAAAAGACAGGTGTGTGCCTTTCCAAATCATGTCCAATCAATTGAATTTCCCACAAATGGACTCCAATCAAGTTGTAGAAACATCTCAAGGATCATCAATGGAAAGAGGATGCACCTTAGTCTCATAGCAAAGGGTCTGAATACTTATAAATACATTTATTTTTTGCATTGTCATTATGGGGTATTGTGTATAGATTACCGAGGAATGTTTTTTGTAATTTAGTCCATTTTAGAATGCGGCTGTAACGTAACAAAATGTGGACAAAGTCAAGTGGCCTGAGAAGTTTCCAAGTACACTGTAGATACTATCGCTGTCCCCATTCTCTGACAGACAGACATATCCACTCCCCAGTGACACAAACCGTACCTGGGTCAAGGGACTTCCTTGATTTTGCACTTGTACTGCAACTCAATAAATTGCTTTGTTTCAAATGATTGTGTTTTGTTTCCTGTTGATATATTGTGTATATAGGTATGTTAAGTGTAATGTTGTTTATTGATGTGTTCATGCAGGGCTCATCTGCAAAAGAAACCGTGATCTCTGCATGACTCCCTGCTAAAGTAAAATAAAAGTACAGCGCAGCTCAAGTGTCTGAAATCATTTGATGTTGTGTTTTGACCCACGTCCTGTTTCAAGGTGATCTTATCTTCTGTACTCTTAGTGTGGAGGAGCTATACCCTGGCCGGCCGTACGGCGCACTGGACTCTGGCTTCAACAGCGTGGACAGTGGAGACAAGAGATGGTCAGGCAACGAGGTGAGAATGAGCACACACACACACACACACAAGATGGTCAAGCAACGAGGTAAGGCACAGACACACAAGATGGTCAGGCATCTAGGTAAGGCACACACACACACAAGATGGTCAGGCAACTGGGTAAGACACACACACACACACAAGATGTTCAGGCAACTAGGTAAGACACACACACACAAGATGATCAGGCAACTAGGTAAGACACACACACACAAGATGTTCAGGCAACTAGGTAAGACACACACACAAGATGGTCAGGCAACTTGGTAAGACTCGCACACACACACACACAAGATGTTCAGGCAACTAGGTAAGACACACACACACACAAGATGGTGTCGTGTCTTTGGCTATGCCGGATAAAGTGATATGACATGCTATTCTATAAAATAATTTCTCCATAATTAATATTACCTGATTGAGCTAATCATGTAAATGTAATTAGAGAGTCTGGGCACCGTGAAAGAATATTTATAGAGCTGTTTTCTTCCGAATAAACTCTTAAAGACCTAGTAATGTTTTATTTTACATCAATAGCAGTCAATATTAATTGTCACCTTTAATTCTGTCTCATCTGAAAGTTGTAAATTCTTGGTTATCTGCACAAACCCTGGCTAACAAATTGAATCAGCAATACAAAATTGGGTTTAATTATTTATTTACTAAATACCTAACTAATCACACGGAATTACATATACACATAATTAATCATAACTGATTACAAATTACGTCATAGAGGAAAACGTCCCTAGGGGGCGGAACATATGACAGCTGGTTACACAAAAGAAAGGGGGCTGGGTTTGAGTGAAAGAGCGGGAAGACTGAGGGATACTGGGAGAAGCTGTGCTATCGTAAATACACTCTGATGCATTCTAAATGACCTCCCATTTGGTAAAGGAAAATGCAATAAATATTTACTCTGAGCTGCGCTTCGGGAAAGGTTGGTTGTAGATGGAAGGCCATGTTGCCCAACCAAGTCCTTTGAAGAATGTCTCTGCTGGTAAATTGGATACGTTGTAGTAACGTTGTTGTGTGGTAGACGGGATACTCTGTCTGTTCCTTCCTAACCTGCGTTTGCAGCTGCTGTTGCTAACACAACGGTTAGGAGGTATCACTTCTGTAGTGAATAAGAGTTCAAAGTTCATACCATTTGCAACCAAAGCTCACGCTTATGTTGGCTTCATTCTGTAGTTATTATCTGAACCATTCTGACATCGCACCGTCGTCCTCACATCCTCGGAACAGCAGGTTACATTGTCGTCAAGGCTTTATATAGGAAGGGAGAGGAGGGCGTGTTTGAAAATGTTTATAGCCCATGTCCCTTCACAGGGATGGGCCACTGATCGAGCAGGGCCCTATCTTACATTTTAGAAGCTAAAATCACATTTCATCCCATCACGAATAACTTAATATTCATACATTTAAATTGAACAACAATTCCATGTGAATCCGATAACTCTAATGTGTAGGCTTTCCACTGTAGAGTTTGTCATCTTATCATTAATGAGAATGTCTCAGATGACAACCGAACTGACATCATATTCTTTAAGTACCACCGCATATGTTCAATTGGTCAGATTACCAGAATATAGTTCATTTCCCCCCACCTTCTGATGTTCCCAGAATCTCTATGTTAACCAAGGGTTTTGCAAATGTAATATCAGTAGGGTAGAGAAAGGAAAAGGGGGGGGAAGAGGTATTTATGACTGTCATAAACATATCCCCAGGCCAACATCATGACAGTAGACAACTGCTTGGTGTAAACCTGGGTTCCAAACTGTCATGGTAAAAACATATTGATGCAATGGTAGCTAAGATGGGGAGAAGTCTGTCCGTAATAGAGCGCGGCTTTTCTTTCTTGACATTGCTATCAACAAAAGTCCTACATGCCCTAATTTTGTCACCTGGACCAGTCATATGGTCAAGTGGTGGTCAAGCAAATTACAGTTGGCCCAGAACAAAGCAACATGTCTGACCCTTAAATGTACACAAAAAATGAACATCAATGATGTGCATGTCAACCTCTCCTGGCTCAAAGTAGAGAAGATACTGACTGCATCAGTACCTGTCTTTGTTAGAGGTATTGACATGTTGACCACACCCAGCTGTCTTTTTCAAACGACTAGCACACAGCTCAGACACCCATGCATACTAGACATTCCACTAGTCCCTTCACAGTCCCCAATTCTAGAACAGACTCCAGGAAATGTACACTACTCCACAGAGACATGACTACATGGAACTCTTTTCCATATCAAGTTTTTACATATAATGACACTGCTGAAGGTTCTTAGTGTGTCCCAAATGACAGACGGACTGAGTTCCAAGCGGTCAAAACCATTACATTTTAAGACAGGGGTGTCTCCAAAGCTGTGTTGTCGCTAATTGTCAAAGATGCATTATGTTGCATTTCAATCGCAAAACGTTTAACAAAGATGACAACTGTGGTGATATACATTATCCAAAATTCCATAATCATCACAGCCCGACACCACACACGTGCACACGTCAGTTATCATGAATGGAAACAAAGAGCAATCACAAAGGTTCTATGATTGCAAGGTAGTGTAATATTTCAGTTATGTTGAAGCTAATCTCTCCATTCATGTTTTTATTCCTCTCCCGTCCATTTTCGCTTTCATTCCTTGTGTACCTACAGCCCACAGATGAGTTGCCGGACCTGCCACTGCGTGTGGCAGAGATCACCAAAGAACAGAGACAGCGGAGGGAGAGGGAGGAGCACAGGACAACTGGCTCCCATCCTGTTACCAACGGCACATGTGAGAATCAAGGCCTGTCTGTGTGTGAACTGTACTCTAGTGTATCTCCAGTATTATTCTATGGTTTTCTAGCTTGGGAACCAGTCTGTTGATTTAGCATGTCTCTCCCTGCCACTCCTTGTCATGCCAGACTTTTTGGCATATGACACAGAGTACAAGGAGTGGAATGGTAGCACAATGGGCCTGGATTTGAGGCTAATAATATTATTCATCTGTGGAAATATACACTGAACAAAAATATAAATGCAACATGCCATGTTTCATGAGCAAAAATAAAAGATCCCAGAAATTTTCCACACGCACAAAAAGCTTATTTCACTCCAATTTTGTGCACAATTTGTTTACATCCCTTTTCGTGGGCATTTCTCCTTTGCCAAGATAATCCTTCCACCTGACAGGTGTGGCATATCAAGCAGCTGATTAACCTTTCTAGCGCAACCTTTTTACAACATTCCGCTGAAATAAAAAAATAAAAAAATGTAATATGTAACTTTCACACATTAACAAGTCCAACACAGCAAATGAAAGATAAACAATCTTGTTAATCTACCCATCATGTCCGATTTCAAAAATACTTTACAGCAAAAGCACCACATATGATTGTTAGGTCATAGCCAAGTTGAAAAAACAGCCATTTTTCCAGCCAAAGATAAGAGTCACAAAAAGCAGAAATATAGATAAAATGAATCACTAACCTTTGATGATCTTCATCAGATGACACTCATAGGACATCATGTTACACAATACATGTATGTTTTGTTCAATAATGTGCATATTTGTATCCAAAAAGCTCAGTTTACATTGGCGCCTTACGTGCAGTAATGTTTTGATTCCAAAACATCCGGTGATTTTGCAGAAATACTCATAATAAATACTGATAAAAGATACCATTGTTATTCACAGAATTAAAGATAGACTTCTCCTTAATGCAACCGCTGTGTCAGAGTTTTTTATTTTTTATTACGGAAGAAGCATAATCTGAGAACAGAGCTCAGAACCCAAAAAAGCCAGAGGAATATCCACCATTTTGGAGTCAACAAAGTTAGAAACAACACCATAAATATTCACTTTGATGATCTTCATCAGAAGGCACTCCCAGGAATCCCAGGTCGACAATAAATGACCGATTTGTCATTAATTTATGTCCAAATAGCCACTTGTTGTTAGCATGTTTTTTTTATTTTATTTTATTTCACCTTTATTTAACCAGGTAGGCTAGTTGAGAACAAGTTCTCATTTGCAACTGCAACCTGGCCAAGATAAAGCGTAGCAATTCGACACATACAACAACACAGAGTTATACATGGAATAAACAAAACATACAGTCAATAATACAGTAGAACAAAAGAAAACAAAAAGTATATATACAGTGAGTGCAATTGAGGTAAGTTAAGGAAATAAATAGGCCATGGTGGCCTTGCAATATAGCAATTAAAAACTGGAATGGTAGATCGGCAGAAGATGAATGTGCAGGTAGAGATACTGGGGTGCAAAGGAGCAAAATAAATAAATATATATTAGTATGGGGATGAGGTAGGTAGATGGATGGGTGTTTACAGATGGGCTAAGTACAGGTGCAGTGATCTGTAAAATGCTCTGACAGCTGGTGCTTAAAGCTAGTGAGGGAGATGTGAGTCTCAAGCTTCAGAGATTTTTGCAATGCGTTCCAGTCATGCGCAGCAGAGAACTGGAAGGAAAGACGACCAAAGGAGGAATTGGCTTTGGGGGTGACCAGTGAGATATACCTGCTGGAGCGTGTGCTACGAGTGGGTGCTGCTATGGTGACCAGTGAGCTGAGATAAGGCGGGGCTTTACCAAGCAGAGACTTGTAGATAACCTGTAGCCAGTGGGTTTGGCGACGAGTATGAAGCGAGGGCCAACCAACGAGAGCGTACAGGTCGCAATGGTGGTTAGTGTATGGGGCTTTGGTGACAAAATGGATGGCACTGTGATAGACTGCATCCAGTTTGTTGAGTAGAGTGTTGGAGGCTATTTTATAGATGACATCACCGAAGTCGAGGATCGGTAAGGATGGTCAGTTTTACGAGGGTATGTTTGGCAGCATGAGTGAAGGATGCATTTTTGCGATATAGGAAGCCGATTGTATATTTCATTTTGGATTGGAGATGCTTAATGTGAGTCTGGAAGGATAGTTTACAGTCTAACCAGACACCCAGGTATTTGTAGTTGTCCACGTATTCTAAGTCGGAGCCGCTCAGAGTAGTGATGCTGGACGGGCGAGCAGGTGCGGGCAGTGATCGATTGAAAAGCATGCATTTAGTTTTACTTGCGTTTAAGAGCAGTTGGAGGCCACTGAAGGAGAGTTGTATGGCATTGAAGCTCGTCTGGAGGTTACTTAACACAGTGACCAAGGAGGGGCAGAAGTATACAGAATGGTGTCGTCTGCGTGGAGGTGGATCAGAGAATCACCCGCAGCAAGAGCAACATCATTGATGTATACAGAAAAGAGTCGGCCCGAGAATTGAATCCTGTGGCACACCCATAGAGACTGTCAGAGGTCCGGACAACAGACCCTCCGATTTGACACACTGAACTCTATCAGAGAAGTAGTTGGTATACCAGGCGAGGCAATCATTTGAGAAACCAAGGCTGTCGAGTCTGCCAATAAGAATGTTGTGATTGACAGGGTTGAAAGCCTTGGCCAGGTCAGTGAATACGGCTGCACAGTATTGTTTCTTAACAATGGCGGTTAAGATATCGTTTAGGGTCTTGAGCGTGGCTGAGGTGCACCCATGACCAGCTCTGAAACCAGATTGCATAGCGGAGAAGGTATGGTGGGATTCTAAATGGTCAGTAATCTGTTTGTTAACTTGGCTTTCGAAGACCTTAGAAAGACAGGGTAGGATAGATATAGGTCTGTAGCAGTTTGGGTCTAGAGTGTCACCCCCTTTGAAGAGGGGGATGACCGTGGCAGCTTTCCAATTTTGGGAATCTCAGACGATACGAAAGAGAGGTTGAACAGGCTAGTAATAGGGGTTGCAACCATTTCGGCAGATAATTCTAGAAAGAGAGGGTCCAGATTGTCTAGCCCGGCTGATTTGTAGGGGTCCAGATTTTGCAGCTCTATCCGAACATCGGCTATCTGGATTTGGGTAAAGGAGAAATGGTGGGGCTTTGGCTGGTTGCTGTGGAGGGTGCCGGGCAGTTGACCGGCGTAGGGGTAGCGATGTGGAAAGCATGGCCAGCCGTAGAGAAATGCTTATTGAAATTCTCAATTATAGCGGATTTATCGGTGGTGACAATGTTTACTAGCCTCAGAGCAGTGGGCAGCTGGGAGTTCAGCCCAGTAATCCATCTTCATGAGGCGCAGGCACTTCATCCAGACAATATCTCAAAGTTCCATTACAGTCCTTTCGAAACATGTCAAACGATGTATGGAAGCAAACTTTAGGATGTTATTAACATAAAATATCAATAATGTTCCAACCGGAGAATTCCTTTGTCTTCAGAAAAGCACTGGAACGAGAAGTAACTCTGTTGGGAGCGCGCGTCATGAGACCGAGGCTCTCTGCCAGACCACTGACTCAAAGAGGTCCCATGAGCCCCTCCTTTATAGTAGAGTCCTCATTCAAGTTTCTAAAGACGGTGACATCTAGTGGAAGCCATAGGAAGTGCAACTTTATCTATATCTCAATGTGTATTCAGTAGGCCAAGAGTTAAAACTACAAACCTCAGATGTCCCACTTCCTGGTTGGATTTTGTTTTAGTTCTGTTATACTCACAGACATCATTCAAACAGTTTTAGAAACGTCAGTGTTTTCTATCCAATACTAATAATAATATGCATATATTAGCATCTGGGACAGAGTAGGAGGCTGGGCACACTATTCATCCAAAAGTGAAAATGCTGCCCCCTATCCCAAAAAGTTTAAACATCATTACACAGGTGCACCTTGTGCTGGGGACATTAAAAGGTCACTCTAAAATGTGCAGTTTGTCACACAAAACATTGCCACAGATGTCTCAAGTTTTGAGGGAGCGGGCAATTTTCATGCTGACTGCAGGGATGTCCTCCAGAGCTGTTGCCAGATAATTGAATGTTAATTTCTCTCCAACGTTGTTTTAGAGAAATTGGCAGTACATCCAACCGGCCTCACAACCGTAGTCCCCGTGTAACCATGCCAGCCCAGGGCCTCCACATCCGGCATCTTCACCTGAGACGAGCCACCCGGACAGCTGATGAAACTGTGGGTTTGCAGAAGCAAAGAATTTGTCTGAAACTGTCTCAGGAAAGCTCATCTATGTGCTCGTCATCCTCACCATGGTCTTGACATGACTGCAGTTCAGTGTCGTAACCGACTTCAGTGGGGAAATCACCTTTGATGGCCACTGGCACGCTGGAGAAGTGTGCTCTTCACGGATGAATCCCTGTTTCAACTGTACCGGCAAGAAAGCGTATGGTGTCATGTGGGCGAGCGGTTTGCTGATGTCAATTTTATGAAAAGAGTGCCCCAATGTGACGGTGGGGTTATGGTATGGGGAGGGAAAAGAGGTCAACGAACACAATTGTATTTTATCATAGGTCATTTACTATGACGAGTTCCTGAGACCCATTGTCATGCCATTCATCCGCCCACATCACCTTATGTTTCAGCATGATAATGCACGGCCCCATGTCGTAAGGATTTCGACACAATTCCTCGAAGCTGAAAATGTCCCAGTTCTTCCATGGCCTGCATACTCACCAGACGTCACCCATTGAGCATATTTCCATCCTCTGGGTAGACGTGTACGACAGTGTGTTCCATATTCAACAACTTTGCACATCATTGAAAAGGAGTGGGACAACATTCCACAATCAACAATCAACAGCTTGATCAACTCTATGCAAAGATGTCGCGCTGCATGAGGCAAATGGTGGTCACAGCATTTTTATTTGGAAGGTATCTGTGACCAACAGATGCATATCTGTATTCCCAGTCCTGAAATCCATGGAATAGGGCCGAATTTGATTTCAACTGACCAATTTCCTTATGAACTGTAAATCTTTGAAATTGTTGCATGTTGCATTCATATTTTTGTTCAGTGTATATTCGACATCTTTCGTCATCTTTACTTTGAACTGGTGGTAATCTGTCTCTGTTGTGTCTGTCTGTAGTAGAGGGAGAGCTGGAGCAGATAGACTTTATAGACAGTTGTGCAGGAGAGGAGGAAGAGGAGGGTAGGAGAGGAGAAGTAGCAGAAACCATCAGCCTCAGCTCCCAGTTCATGGCATACATCGAGCGCCGCATCACTGGAGAGGTAAGTGTGTGTGTGTGTGTGTGATATAAAATAGAATATATGCCATTCATCAGAGTCTTTCATCCAATTGGACATGTTTGTATGGGTGACCCCAGTGGGAATCACTCACCCATACAAGCGCCATACTCCGCCAACTGGAACAACTGTGTGTGTGTTCATGAGTGCGCTTGTGCGTGAGACTGGCCAGTGAGTACCGAACTGTATGTAGAAGGCTGTGGGCCTGTTCAATTCAACAGAAACGGCCTCCCGAGTGGCGCACCAGTCAAAGGCACTGCATCGTTGTGGTGTGGCGATACTACAGCCTGAGGTTCGATGACCGGGAGTCCTATAGGGTGGCGCACAATTGGCCCAGTGTCGTCCGGGTTAGGGGAGGGTTTGTTGGGTGGGCTTTACTTGGCCCATCGCGTTCTAGCGTCTCCTTGTGGCGGGTCAGGTGCCTGCAAGCTGACTTCGGTCGTCAGTTGAACAGTGTTTCCTCCAACAGATTCACGCAGCTGGCTTATGGGTTTAGCGAGCGGGTGTTAAGAAGCGAGGCTTTGGTGGGTCATGTTTTCGGAGTACTCATGACTCGACCTTCTCCTTTCCCAAGCCCGTTGGATTTGTAGCGATGAGACAAGATCACAATTATACATCATGAGGGAGAAAAAAATATATATATATCTTTAAATAATTTAAACGAAACTACTGTTCTGAATGACCAGTTGAAGAACCTGATTATGGTGACCAGGAAGCGGTAGTGTATGGTGTGCTGCATGAGTTTTGCAATTTGTATCAGGCCACACTCTCCAAACAGGAGCAAACGTACCTCCAAACGTACCTCCAAAAGGCTGTTGAAGAATGGTGCGCATCGTTTTAGGGAAACGTGTCAATCAGGGCAAGTCTTCACACAACATAGTAAACATTGAACCAAACTGAACACACTCCGTCTGTGTGTGCACGTTGGTGGTGTGTGGCGTTACAGCGAGATCGTGGCTGGTGTATTGATGACTGTCTCTTTGTAGAGCTCTCCAGTCAAGTCCAACTCCTCCAGAGACTCAAGGACAGACGACCCGAGGCGACACAATTCTCTGCAGAACAGGTAGGGAGACGTGTGTGTTTGTGTGTGTGTGTACACACACCCTATCTTTCTTGTAACTTGACCTATAGCAGTGTTGTATGTGACGTATAACACTCTCACACAAACACATGAGCCAATCTCTATTGCAGATTCTCAGCCTGTGTTACTGTCGTGTCTCTGTTTGGTTTTTAACTAAACAAATTGACTTACCAAATGACTGTGCTCAACAGACCATACAGTCTCCAGTCTAAATAAAGATCCCTAATCTAATCTGTATTTAGTTAGATCACACATCTAACCCCCTCCCTTCCTCCCTCTGTCTCCCACCCACCCCCCTCCCTCAGGACTGTCCATGATCCAACCTCTTCTACCTCTCATAATCAGGTAACCCGAGTATGTCTAAATGCTGGGTACAGCTTCCAATACTGTTTATTACTACGTAATTACTATCATGTTTTTAATCTTGATGTATTGAGTCTAACTGTTGATACCGCCTCTCTTCAACTCCGCTCTTCTCTTCCTCGTTCCGCCTCCTCTCCCTCTGTTTCCCCCTATCTTCCATCCTTCATCTTTCTCCTCTCTCTTGGTTTCTCTCCCCTCGCTGTGTTTCCTTCCCCTTCCTCTCTCCCCCCCTCCCTCTTTGTGTTCAGAGAGGGTCAGGGGCTGGGGTTGGTGCAGCTCCGAGCGTGGAGCGCGTGCGGAGGATGGCCCAGTTGGCCGCCCTGCGGTACGAGGAGGAGAGGCAGAAGCCACGCTCAGTGCAGCGGGACGCCGTCATGACCTACGTCAAGGTTCCTCCGACTACTATTCAGTTTTATTGTTGATTTATGTCTTGCTCTTGTATCTCTGTTAGTGGTGGATTTAGTGGGGGAGTTGGTGGAACGTTATTGGAGTTTACACTGATGCTGTGTATGTCTGCAGTAGCCTTATGTTAAAAATGTTTAAAGTAAAAGATAAATATGAATGTCCTCAAATGAATGACACTCTCTAGCGCTTTTTCTAAGTAGACATGTTGGAGAGCATTGTGTATGACTGAGACTGGTCTCTCCACAGCACAAAGTGTCTCAAAGTCCTACCAAGCTGAGTCCCACAGAGAACGAGGTGAGTCCACACACTGCGCTCTCTCTCTCTCTCTCTCTCTCTCTCTCTCTCTCTCTCTCTCTCTCTCTCTCTCTCTCTCTCTCGCTCTCGCTCTCGCTCTCTCTCTCTCTCTCTCTAACTCGCTCTCGCTCTCTAACTCGCTCTCTCACCTCTTTCCTCTCTTTTCTCTCACTCTAAAGGTCTCGCCATGCTGAGTTAATGTATGTGTTGGCATGAAAGGTTCTAGAAAAACAACAAAAAGCACAAGTTTTAATAAAATTTCACAGGGGCTCTCTGTTAACATGACTACGCATTTTCTTCAGCAGTCATGTCCGGTGTTCATTCCCCCCATGAATTCTGTCATCCCCCTTTCAATTGTCCTCCATTAATCCTCCACCTCACCCCACACACACACACACACCCCTCTCTTTTGCTCCTATTGTGGTCACGTGCCTTCCTTCACACTCCCTCCCCTTCAGTAATACCATCACTGATTCTTGAGGGTAAAGACGAAACATCTATGACCCCAGCAATGTATTGTTGTTTAACAATAACAGTAAGACGTCTTTTTTTGTGCCTACTTTAAAATAGGCAGAGCTCTAGACTGCAACCATTTCGTCGCATCTTGCGACCCTTTAACCTCACTGTGCGAGTTACGTTTTTTTATTGGTCGCACATTCTACCTGGACACCTCAATCAAAACGTCCTATTTTATGGGAGGAAAAAAACATGAATTTGGTAAACAATAAAGTGCATTACCCTCATCATGTCTGCCCTGCTGTTGGTACAGCCTGTTTCGTTGGGGCACTCGCTCTACCCCCTTGTGGGCTCGCTCTACCCCCTTGTGGGCCTCTTGTGATTGTATTACATTGCAATATGCAAATACGGGGAGCAACTAGTTGTCCATATTAAAGAGAGGAGGGTCTGAATGCGGTACAGATGACATTATTGTGGGAGCACCTTTTCTCAGAGTATGAATTGGGTTTGAATCCTAAGCAACCTGCATGCACATTGTTTGAAGTACAGTAGACTAACATAGCTACTGTAGTAGGTCAAAACTGTGTGCTCGAAACCCCTGGTAAGAGCATGGGGTGGGGAAGGCATTGTGGTGCTCATAATAATCATGTTTTGGCTTCAGACCAATGCCTACGTCTCACTTCAAAACAGTTTTTAATGTCCATGTTTTTTTTACACTTTAGGTGATTGTCCAGCATGACACCAATACAAATCAAGTAAAATTACACAGTGACAAATGGCAACCAAAGTAATGTAGTTATTAGTAATTATTTCACATTAACAGCTTATTTTCCAGAGGGAGGTGAAAAAAACAGAAACTTATTGAAGCCAATATGGAGTAAACTCTTTTAACAAGCCAATCGAGAGAGCTCCTGGAAAATACAGAAATAATAAACATGTAGCCAACCCATTATTTATTTACTTTCATTATTGACTGTCACATTAGGTGGCTCGGAGAGCAATGCATGAAGTGACACAAACTGCTCAGTGTTCTGTGCCAGCAGAGGGCCTGTGCTACTTCTCCCCCTGACATCCTGGTCATCCACCTCGGTGGAAACGACTTGGGATATGCCAAGGGGACGGCACTGGTGCGGCACATGCAGAGATTTACAGACGGTCATCCGAATGTTTCCCTGGACAAAGGTGGTCTGATATCGCACAGCGGAGAAGCTGGATGTCCCAGTGGGACCAGAAAGTGCATGGAGGTGGCCTGGCGCTCAGTCAATCAGCAGGGAACACAATCCGCCACCCCACCCTGGGATGTAGGAGTGGAATGCATCTGACGGAAGAGGGCAATGACGTATTCATTGAGTTGGTCTCAAGTCTACACCATTCCCTCCATAGTAGCAAGATGGAGAATGGTGCAATTGCAGTCCATAATTCGGGGCGTTCCTGCGTATGGGCATTCCTGCATCTTTAGGGCTCCCGAGTAGTGCAGCGGTCGAAGGCACTGCATCTCAGTACTACAGACACCCTGGTTCGAATCCATGCTGTATCACAACCGGCCGTGATTGGGAGTCCCATAGGGCGGCCCACAATTGGCCCAGCGTCGTCCGGGTTTGGCCGGTGTAGGCCGTCATTGTCAATAATAATTAGTTCCGCCTCGTTAAATCAAGGTTTCATTAAATCTGAAGGAATCTCTCATACTTCTATTGGTCCATTTTTAAGCTGGGACTCGGGGACACAGGCGGGAGCGCTCCAGTACAGTAGGTGGCGGGAATGCACCATCACATTGGATGCCAACTGCTGATAAACCCCACAGAAGAGGACGCACGGGCGACATTGTCGGTAGCTAGCTAGGAGATTGTCCTTCGCCCCCGAAAAACTCAGATAATACTTGTATTTCCCTTTTGACGTAGACAATCGGGGGAAATCCCGACTGTAGAAACCAATGGGATGCTCGGGGTGGGCCGCAATCTCACACTATTGGCAAGACGCTCGCAGTAGTAGACACCACTGTCCCTGTCTGTTGCCACATTGGCCTGCAAGCATACACCGTGACTGCTGGCCAATATGTGTGTCGGGACTGGAAAGAGAATGGTCAAAATGTCCTGAAGGCCTTCAGATTGGATCCCACAGTCATAAACCCTGCCTATTTCTACTATTTCTCTTCAGTGGAACTGAAACCATTTATGAAGTATGGGACCTTTTTAAATAACCTAATACGATCACCAAGCATGTCCCAAACACTAAAATTACAAGAACTTGAAACTCTCACTGACCGACAGTGCACGGCCATCGTTAACTCGGTGAGGTCATCTTCGTGTTCACGTCTTACTGACGGCTTCTTTAGATGGCAGCTAGCTCATAATGGCAGAACCAGCTCAACAGATGCGTCAATGGGGACTTACTGTATAGCCCCAGGCTTAAGTAATGTACTTTACACAACAGAGGGGTCCACTAACATGCCCTAACACCCAAGTGACATCAGTGTAGCGACAGTGGCTGTGAAGCATCAAAGCCCACCTGTTGTCCCTGGAGTCAGATTTAGCGGTAATAACTAAACAAACCTGTGTACACACGGTTACTAAAGGTATGAGCAGTTACATGTTCTCTATGCATTAACACATAATTTAGTGCCAGGGAACTAACCATGCTACAGATATACAGTGGGGCAAAAAAGTATTTAGTCAGCCAACAATTGCAAGTTCTCCCACTTAAAAAGATGAGAGAGGCTTGTAATTTTCATCATAGGTACACTTCAACTATGACAGACAAAATGAGGGGGAAAAATCCAGAAAATCACATTGTAGGATTTTTGATGAATTTATTTGCAAATTATGGTGGACAGTGCACCTGTCCACATACATACAGCGTCCATAGTTCTCCGAGACAGGATTGTGTCGAGGCACAAGGATACCAAAAAAGGATACCAAAAAATATCTGCAGCATTGAAGGTCCCCAAGAACACTGTGGCCTCAGTCGTTCTTAAATGGAAGAAGTTTGGAACAATCAAGACTCTTCCTAGAGTTGGCCATACTGAGCAATCGGGGGAGAACGGCCTTGGTCAGGGAGGTGACAAAGGACCCGATGTTCACTCAAACAGAGCTCTAGAGTTCCTCTGGGGAGATCGGAGAAGGACAACTATCTCTGCAGCACTCCACCAATCAGGCCTTTATGGTAGTGGCCAGACAGAAGCCACTCATCAGTAAAAGGCACATGACAGCCTGCTTGGAGTATACCAAACACACCTAAAGACTCTCAGATCATGAGAAACAAGATTCTCTGGACTGATGAAACCAAGATTGAACTCGTTGGTCTGAATGCCAAGCGTGACGTCTAGAGGAAACCTAGCACCGTCCCTACGGTGAAGCATGTTGGTGGCAGCATCATGGTGTGGGGATGTTTTTCAGTGGCAGGGACTGGGAGATCAGTCAGGATCAAGGGGAAAGATGAACGGAGCAAAGTACAGGAGCAAAGTACAGAGAGAGACTTTATGGGGTATCATGTATGTTTGTAGCCGGTTCTGGACCGCAACCTTTCTGCGTTGTGTTCTGGTGAGGTGTAGGTGGAAGGGAAGGACACAATTCTGCCGGTTGTCTTTTAATTACTGCATAGAATGGATACAAATGCAAGGCAAACTTTAATGCTGCCATCTGGACTCCCATACACAAGTATATTTGCCTCTCCTCATCACGTCTTGAGCAAACTCTACATGAACAAAAAATGAATTGTACAAAATGTACATGTTAATATTTATTTTATTTATAATTTTATAAACGTTGTACACCAATACACCCAACAATTTGCAATTCAGTGCCAAATATTTATTGGAGTGTACCGGAGGCATACTAATGAGGCAGCAACGGCATTTTTGACATGACCGGACAGGTAACAAAATGAACAACAGCTAACTTAACACAAACAGCAGGGGTACAAACTTCACAACCCAGTGCTTACATTTGAATATAAAAATTGATTTTGACAAACAGAACTATGCTCAATTTTCCTGAGACCCTCAGGATGACAAATCGGAGCAAGATTACTGAATGCAAGTACATTATATTCCTTCAGAGGTCAACGTATCAAACCAGTTGCCGTGATAAAAGTGTTGTTGTTGTACACTCTCCTCAAACAACAGAATGGTATTTTTTCACTGTGATAGCTACTGTAAATTGGACAGTGCAGATTAACAATAATTTAAGCTTTCTGCCCCCCAAAAAACATGTCTATGTCCTGGAAAGTTGGATGTTACTTACAACCAGGGACATCACTAGATATTCATGGATAGGGGGGCTAAGCTTCTTTTAGGGGGGTCTGGGCATACTCCCCCAGGATTTGTTTTAAAGCCTCCAAAATGTGTTTTCATCATGTATTTTTAGATAAGCAACGGGTGTAAAATCGATCAAAATAAGGTTATTTTTGGACAAGGTTGGCTAAAGGTATACCGGTCTCAGTTTGTGTTTGACACTGATCTAATATGACTTACTTAATTTCTTTATTTGGATAGAATAAAAGTCCTCTCTGTCCTCATCCCTCAAACAACAACAAAAGGCACAAAAATGGCTGAATTGTTATTTTGAGAGAGAGACATGCAAGGTCATATTATACCACTAGAAAAAAATATTTAAGTTAAACCCTTTTGTTCATAGGTCTTTGCAACGCACTTTAGGCCTGCTATACCCCTCTCATTTGGAGTTGCTGTTGCAACTCATTTGCTATCGGTTGGGCATCAAATGACTTGATTTCTGCTAGTGCTAGTAAACGCTCCTTAACTGTCCCCTCTGTTACATACCGAACACACAGGGCCAACTGTTCAGGCTGCCCATCCCTGTCCTCATCCGCCATAATGACATACATTCCAGACTTTGACATCTCAGAGACCATGGCGTCCGTAATCTCTTGAGCACAGCATTCGATCATGTCATTCTGAGATTCTGGAGAGAGAGATGTCGCGTTTGATGGAGTATTGTACCTTTGCAGGAAAGGGTTAAACTCCTTCAAAAGCTCCATACATTCAAGAAAGTTCCCTCTATTTGTGCTTTCACTAGATTCATCATTGGCACAGAAAGAGAGTCCCTGTCTTCCTAACATTGAGGTGACCGCAACAATTCTCCTCAGATACTCCCTTCTCTCTGCAATATCACTATCACCAGCACCATGACTGCTAGTTGCCTGGTAGCTTTGCCATGTCACAACACTGTCTCTGTGTTTGTGCCATTTCATGTTTACCCGAAGATAAACAAAGCTTTTTCCAATTTTTGCAGCCATTGCTGACAAAATAATCAAATGGAATGTCTGGGCCCAGTGTCTTTATCCCCTAAATCGCTCTCATTTCTGGAAGGAGTTGCTGCAGCGGCTTCATTTCTTTCTTTCTCTGGATCTGTTTGTTGTCCCTCCCTCCCTGTCTGGATCTCCTTGTTGTCCCTCCCTCCCTGTCTGGATCTGTTTGTTGTCCCTCCCTCCCTGTCTGGATCTGTTTGTTGTCCCTCCCTCCCTGTCTGGATCTGTTTGTTGTCCCTCCCTCCCTGTCTGGATCTGTTTGTTGTCCCTCCCTCCCTGTCTGGATCTGTTTGTTGTCCCTCCCTCCCTGTCTGGATCTGTTTGTTGTCCCTCCCTCCCTGTCTGGATCTGTTTGTTGTCCCTCCCTCCCTGTCTGGATGTTTTTGTTGTCCCTCCCTCCCTCCCTGTCTGGATGTTTTTGTTGTCCCTCCCTCCCTCCCTCCCTGTCTGGATCTGTTTGTTGTCCCTCCCTCCCTCCCTCCCTGTCTGGATCTGTTTGTTGTCCCTCCCTCCCTGTCTGGATCTGTTTGTTGTCCCTCCCTCCCTGTCTGGATCTGTTTGTTGTCCCTCCCTCCCTGTCTGGATCTGTTTGTTGTCCCTCCCTCCCTGTCTGGATGTTTTTGTTGTCCCTCCCTCCCTCCCTCCCTGTCTGGATGTTTTTGTTGTCTCTCCCTCCCTGTCTGGATCTGTTTGTTGTCCCTCCCTCCCTGTCTGGATCTGTTTGTTGTCCCTCCCTCCCTGTCTGGATGTTTTTGTTGTCCCTCCCTCCCTGTCTGGATCTGTTTGTTGTCCCTCCCTCCCTGTCTGGATCTGTTTGTTGTCCCTCCCTCCCTGTCTGGATCTGTTTGTTGTCCCTCCCTCCTGTCTGGAATCTGTTTGTTGTCCTCCCTCCCTGTCTGGATCTGTTTGTTGTCCCTCCCTCCCTGTCTGGATCTGTTTGTTGTCCCTCCCTCCCTGTCTGGATCTGTTTGTTGTCCCTCCCTCCCTGTCTGGATCTGTTTGTTGTCCCTCCCTCCCTGTCTGGATCTGTTTGTTGTCCCTCCCTCCCTGTCTGGATCTGTTTGTTGTCCCTCCCTCCCTGTCTGGATCTGTTTGTTGTCCCTCCCTCCCTGTCTGGATCTGTTTGTTGTCCCTCCCTCCCTCCCTGTCTGGATGTTTTTGTTGTCCCTCCCTCCCTGTCTGGATCTGTTTGTTGTCCCTCCCTCCCTGTCTGGATCTGTTTGTTGACCCTCCCTCCCTGTCTGGATCTCCTTGTTGTCCCTCCCTCCCTGTCTGGATGTTTTTGTTGTCCATCCCTCCCTGTCTGGATCTGTTGGTTGTCCATCCCTCCCTGTCTGGATCTGTTTGTTGTCCCTCCCTCCCTCCCTGTCTGGATCTGTTTGTTGTCCCTCCCTCCCTGTCTGGATCTGTTTGTTGTCCCTCCCTCCCTGTCTGGATCTGTTTGTTGTCCCTCCCTCCCTGTCTGGATCTGCTTGTTGTCCCTCCCTCCCTGTCTGGATCTTCTTGTTGTCCCTCCCTCCCTGTCTGGATCTGTTTGTTGTCCCTCCCTCCCTGTCTGGATCTGTTTGTTGTCCCTCCCTCCCTGTCTGGATCTGTTTGTTGTCCCTCCCTCCCTGTCTGGATCTGCTTGTTGTCCCTCCCTCCCTGTCTGGATCTGTTTGTTGTCCCTCCCTCCCTCCCTGTCTGGATCTGCTTGTTGTCCCTCCCTCTCTGTCTGGATCTGTTTGTTGTCCCTCCCTCCCTCCCTGTCTTGATCTGCTTGTTGTCCCTCCCTCCCTGTCTGGATCTGTTTGTTGTCCCTCCCTCCCTGTCTGGATCTGTTTGTTGTCCCTCCCTCTCTCCCTGTCTGGATCTGTTTGTTGTCCCTCCCTCCCTCCCTGTCTGGATCTGTTGGTTGTCCATCCCTCCCTGTCTGGATCTGTTGGTTGTCCATCCCTCCCTGTCTGGATCTGTTTGTTGTCCCTCCCTCCCTCCCTGTCTGGATCTGTTGGTTGTCCCTCCCTCCCTGTCTGGATCTGTTGGTTGTCCCTCCCTCCCTGTCTGGATCTGTTTGTTGTCCCTCCCTCCCTCCCTGTCTGGATCTGTTGGTTGTCCATCCCTCCCTGTCTGGATCTGTTGGTTGTCCCTCCCTCCCTGTCTGGATCTCCTTGTTGTCCCTCCCTCCCTTTCTGGATCTGTTTGTTGTCCCTCCCTCCCTGTCTGGATCTGTTTGTTGTCCCTCCCTCCCTGTCTGGATCTGTTTGTTGTCCCTCCCTCCCTGTCTGGATCTGTTTGTTGTCCCTCCCTCCCTGTCTGGATCTGTTTGTTGTCCCTCCCTCCCTCCCTGTCTGGATGTTTTTGTTGTCCCTCCCTCCCTGTCTGGATCTGTTTGTTGTCCCTCCCTCCCTGTCTGGATCTGTTTGTTGTCCCTCCCTCCCTGTCTGGATCTCCTTGTTGTCCCTCCCTCCCTGTCTGGATGTTTTTGTTGTCCATCCCTCCCTGTCTGGATCTGTTGGTTGTCCATCCCTCCCTGTCTGGATCTGTTTGTTGTCCCTCCCTCCCTCCCTGTCTGGATCTGTTGGTTGTCCCTCCCTCCCTGTCTGGATCTGCTTGATGTCCCTCCCTCCCTGTCTGGATCTTCTTGTTGTCCCTCCCTCCCTGTCTGGATCTGTTTGTTGTCCCTCCCTCCCTGTCTGGATCTGCTTGTTGTCCCTCTCCCTCTGGATCTGTTTGTTGTCCCTCCCTCCCTGTCTGGATCTGCTTGTTGTCCCTCCCTCCCTGTCTGGATCTGCTTGTTGTCCCTCCCTCCCTGTCTGGATCTGTTTGTTGTCCCTCCCTCCCTCCCTGTCTGGATCTGCTTGTTGTCCCTCCCTCTCTGTCTGGATCTGTTTGTTGTCCCTCCCTCCCTCCCTGTCTGGATCTGCTTGTTGTCCCTCCCTCCCTGTCTGGATCTGTTTGTTGTCCCTCCCTCCCTGTCTGGATCTGTTTGTTGTCCCTCCCTCCCTCCCTGTCTGGATCTGTTTGTTGTCCCTCCCTCCCTCCCTGTCTGGATCTGTTGGTTGTCCATCCCTCCCTGTCTGGATCTGTTGGTTGTCCATCCCTCCCTGTCTGGATCTGTTTGTTGTCCCTCCCTCCCTCCCTGTCTGGATCTGTTGGTTGTCCCTCCCTCCCTGTCTGGATCTGTTGGTTGTCCCTCCCTCCCTGTCTGGATCTGTTTGTTGTCCCTCCCTCCCTCCCTGTCTGGATCTGTTTGTTGTCCCTCCCTCCCTCCCTGTCTGGATCTGTTGGTTGTCCATCCCTCCCTGTCTGGATCTGTTGGTTGTCCATCCCTCCCTGTCTGGATCTGTTTGTTGTCCCTCCCTCCCTCCCTGTCTGGATCTGTTGGTTGTCCATCCCTCCCTGTCTGGATCTGTTGGTTGTCCCTCCCTCCCTGTCTGGATCTGTTTGTTGTCCCTCCCTCCCTCCCTGTCTGGATCTGTTGGTTGTCCATCCCTCCCTGTCTGGATCTGTTGGTTGTCCCTCCCTCCCTGTCTGGATCTGTTTGTTGTCCCTCCCTCCCTGTCTGGATCTGTTTGTTGTCCCTCCCTCCCTGTCTGGATCTTTTTGTTGCCCCTCCCTCCCTGTCTGGATCTGTTTGTTGTCCCTCCCTCCCTGTCTGGATCTGCTTGTTGTCCCTCCCTCCCTGTCTGGATCTGTTTGTTGTCCCTCTTTCTCTGGATCTGTTTGTTGTCTCTCCCTCCCTCCCTGGATCTGTTTGTTGTCCCTCCCTCCCTGTCTGGATCTGTTTGTTGTCTCTCCCTCCCTGTCTGGATCTGTTTGTTGTCCCTCTTTCTCTGGATCTGTTTGTTGTCCCTCCCTCCCTGTCTGGATCTGTTTGTTGTCTCTCCCTCCCTGTCTGGATCTGTTTGTTGTCTCTCCCTCCCTTTCTGGATCTGTTTGTTGTCTCTCCCTCCCTGTCTGGATCTGTTTGTTGTCCCTCCCTCCCTGTCTGGATCTGTTTGTTGTCCCTCCCTCCCTGTCTGGATCTGTTTGTTGTCCCTCCCTCCCTGTCTGGATCTGTTTGTTGTCCCTCCCTCCCTGTCTGGATCTGTTTGTTGTCCCTCTTTCTCTGGATCTGTTTGTTGTCCCTCCCTCCCTGTCTGGATCTGTTTGTTGTCTCTCCCTCCCTGTCTGGATCTGTTTGTTGTCCCTCCCTCCCTGTCTGGATCTGTTTGTTGTCCCTCCCTCCCTGTCTGGATCTGTTTGTTGTCCCTCCCTCCCTGTCTGGATCTGTTTGTTGTCCCTCTTTCTCTGGATCTGTTTGTTGTCTCTCCCTCCCTCCCTGGATCTGTTTGTTGTCTCTCCCTCTCTGTCTGGATCTGCTTGTTGTCTCTCCCTCCCTGTCTGGATCTGTTTGTTGTCCCTCTTTCTCTGGATCTGTTTGTTGTCCCTCCCTCCCTGTCTGGATCTGTTTGTTGTCTCTCCCTCTCTGTCTGGATCTGTTTGTTGTCTCTCCCTCCTGTCTGGATCTGTTTGTTGTCCCTCTTTCTCTGGATCTGTTTGTTGTCCCTCCCTCCCTGTCTGGATCTGTTTGTTGTCTCTCCCTCCCTGTCTGGATCTGTTTGTTGTCCCTCCCTCCCTGTCTGGATCTGTTTGTTGTCTCTCCCTCCCTGTCTGGATCTGTTTGTTGTCCCTCTTTCTCTGGATCTGTTTGTTGTCCCTCCCTCCCTGTCTGGATCTGTTTGTTGTCTCTCCCTCCCTGTCTGGATCTGTTTGTTGTCCCTCCCTCCCTGTCTGGATCTGTTTGTTGTCTCTCCCTCCCTGTCTGGATCTGTTTGTTGTCTCTCCCTCCCTGTCTGGATCTGTTTGTTGTCTCTCCCTCCCTGTCTGGATCTGTTTGTTGTCTCTCCCTCCCTGTCTGGATCTGTTTGTTGTCCCTCTTTCTCTGGATCTGTTTGTTGTCCCTCCCTCCCTGTCTGGATCTGTTTGTTGTCTCTCCCTCCCTGTCTGGATCTGTTTGTTGTCTCTCCCTCCCTGTCTGGATCTGTTTGTTGTTCCTCTCTCTCTGGATCAACTTGATTTTACGTGGACACAGATCCAGTAGAGTTAACCTCTGAAGGATCTGACCCTTTTTCTTCTTCAATTTTCACCTAAAATGACGTACCCAAATGTAACTGCCTGTCGCTCAGGCGTGAAGCAAGGATATGCATGTTCTTGATATTATTTGAAAGGAGACAATTTGAAGTTTGTGGAAATGTGAAATGACTGGAGGATAATATTTTTTTTTACTGAACCTTTTTTTAACTAGGCAAGTCAGTTAACAACACATTGTTATTTACATTGAAGGTCTAGGAACAGTGGGTTAACTGCCTTGTTCAGGGGCAGAACAACAGATTTTTACCTTGTCAGCTCTGGGATTCAATCTTGCAACCTTCCGGTTACTAGTCCAATGCGCTAACCACTAGGCTACCTACGCCCCAAATATAACACATTAGATCTGGTAAAAGATGATACAAAGAAACAAACATGCTTTTTATATTTTTGTTAGTACTATCTTTGAAATGCAAGAGAAGGGCCACAATGTATTATTCCAGCCTTGGCGCAATTTAGATTTTGGCCACTAGATGGCATCAGTGTATGTGCAGTTTTAGACTGCTCCAATCAACCATTGCATTTCTGTTTAAAATGTTGTATCAAGACTGCCCAATTGGTTTATTAATAACTTTTCATGTTCATAACTGTGCACTCTCCTCAAACAATAGCATGGTATTATTTCACTGTAATAGCTACTGTAAATTGGACAGTGGCGTTAGATTAACTTCTTGACGCACCCATCCTGTTACCGGGATCATTTTCATCAACGGGCCAAATTCAAATTACATGACTAAAAATATTTAAT
Organism: Oncorhynchus keta; assembly: GCF_023373465.1. Taxonomy (NCBI): domain Eukaryota; kingdom Metazoa; phylum Chordata; class Actinopteri; order Salmoniformes; family Salmonidae; genus Oncorhynchus; species Oncorhynchus keta. The sequence goes on from NC_068438.1 coordinate 2,322,399, forward strand.
TTTCATGAAATCACAAGTGCAATATAGCAAAACACAGCTTAGCATGTTGGTAATCCACCTGGCGTGCCAGATTTCAATAAAACTTTATGTAAGGACATCTCTCTCAGTAGACAAAATATTACAAACAGCTAGCAGCGAAGTAGATTGGTCACGAAAGTCCGAAAAGCAATAAATGAATCGCTTACCTTTGATCTTCGGATGTTTGCACTCACGAGACACCCAGTAACACAATAAATGTTCCTTTTGTTCCATAAAGATTATTTTTATAACCAAAATACCTCCATTTGATTGGCACATTTTGTTGAGTAATCCACAGGCTCGAGCGACCACAACAGGGCAGACGAAAATTCCAAATAGTATCCGTAAAGTTCGTAGAAACATGTCATATGTTTTTTTATAATCAATCCTCAGGTTGTTTTTACAATAAATAATCAATAATATTTCAACCGGACCGTAACTTTTTCAATAGGAGAGAGAGAGAGAAAATGTCTGCTCCAACTGTTGCTCATGCAAAATTCTGCTGGCACCCAGCCATCCACTGATGCGATGTGTCGTTCTCGCTCATTTTTCAGAATAAAAGCCTGAAACTATGTCTGAAGAGTGTTCACACCTTGAGGAAGCCATAGGAAAAGGAATCTGGTGGCTATCCCTATGGAGGGAAGGCATGCAATGGAACAGAGAGCTTTCAGGAAAAATAGCACTTCCTTATTGGATTTTCCTCAGGTTTTCTCCTGCAATATCAGTTCTGTTATACTCACAGATAATATTTTGACAGTTTTGGAAACTTGAGTGTTTTCTATCCTAATCTGACAATTATATGCATATTCTAGTTTCTGGGCCTGAGAAATAGGCAGTTTCAATTGGGTATGTTTTTCAGCCAATCATGAAAATACTGCCCCCTACACTCAACAAGTTAACAAGAATTTAAGCTTTCTGCCCATATCAGATATGTCTATGTCCTGGAATTTTCTTGTTACTTACAACCTCATGCTAATCGCAGTACCCTACATTAGCTCAACCATCCAGAGGGGGACCCACCAATCCTGTGAAGGTTAATGAGTGAGTGACGACGGACGTAGTCAATATAACTGTGTTCAGCAGATTTGAAATGTTAAGTGACCGAATGCAGAGGGGGGATATCAGCACATAATGAAACCTCTTACAATATTAGATTATGACATCTCTCTAAAACAAGTTATAGGCTACTCTGTCATTATTTATCTTCATATGACAAGGATTAAAAAGGATTTGCCAGTAGATTGTCGACTTGATTCATGATGATGACTGTTAGCTAAGACTTTGAAAGTAAGATGTTGACATGATCAGTCCAATCAAAGCTACTGTACAAATAACGTGATTTGACGTAATTTCTGTGGCCAATGACCTTGAGCCTCCTTGGATGGACACTTCTAATATACATTTTCTAGCTCTAACTTTAGACTTGTACTGTCCCATGAGTGGTAGAAAACTGAGTCTACGCAACGCTCTGTATTTTCTGCTGGCCCGCCCCACCACCACAGAAAGCCCTGAGCTCGGCTGAAACGCCTGCATTTTGGAGCTGCCTTACTCAAGAAAACAAAAATGAGACTAAGTTTGTATGGGGCTTTATGAACTCAATGAATGTTTGTTTTTATTTTTTATTTGAAATTGTTTGAAAACTGATGTGGCAGGTATTAATGCCAAAAAAACAAGCAAATCAGCCCCACATGCCCTGAATGACGGGTCGCCACTGGATACCTTATACGTTTCATTAACGGTTGCACCTACAAACGTATTCAATCCGAAAGGTGGCAAGTCTGATGCTCATTTTATGGACGCTGTGGACTCGTATGAATCCGACGTCTAGAATTTGAGCTATGTTTTTGAAAGAAATTGTCTGACGACCCTAATGCTAACGGTCAAAGATCCGGTATAGTGGTTCCCGCCAACGGCCGGACAAATCATGACCAGAGGCGTGGAGTGTGTTGTGTACCGCCAAACAAGTTAATTTGCTAATTTTCATCGTCATTGGTGTCATATTGGTTTTAGATATGATGGTATGTAACATTGAGCTTCAACCAATGCATATACTATAACCCAATAATATTAGAGCACATCAAGACAAAAAAAACATCTGAATTCTGGAGCCCTATAGTGACAGTAAAATATAACAAAAGTAGCTGAATTGTCAACCCAAAATTCCTGACCATCACTGGTTTAGGCTTGTATATCCCCATATTTTTTTATCATGCATTCCTGCTTGGACATGTTAGATGTAGTAACTTATTTATTGAATGCCATCTCTGTAGTCTGACACTAATTAATAAAGCATTGTAAATGACTTTATAATGACTTAAGATGCTGACTCAAATGTATTCTGGTGTGGGACGCTGCACAATTCTTTTGGGGGGGGTGCCACCACATCATGTGCTGGTGCCACCAACTAAAAATGTTTGTGCCACCAGGGGAAAGTGTTAGTCTAGAGCGCTGGCTATATATCCTAGTGATCTCCCCCTCACCCCCTCTCCATCCTCACCTCCTGTCTTCCATGTGTGTTCTTGTCCTCATTCCCCCTCTTCCACTCCTCCCTGCCAGAACGCGTACCCCTCCAGGCGTTCCACCCACACGGACGACTCGGCCCTCTTCATGGTAAGGCCCCGTCGCTGTGCTCCCCTTCTCTTCTTCCCTAAGCCAACAAGTCTGCACTACTTCACTCTCTCTCCACTCATTTTAGAACAGTGGTCAATTTAGATTTTTACATCAACAAATGACCTTAAATTCATTGCATTTTCATCTCTTATCCAAATGAAAAGAAACCAATAAATGTATTTTTCGAGGTATCTTTTTCAAAAACGTATCATTCCATACAATAATCTGTCATGTTAATTTAGAAATAATACTTGGCGACCCCATCTTCAGTTCCCAGTCGGCCACACAAGGGGTCTCGACCCCGACTTTGAATAACACTGTTTTAAAAGGGAGCAACTGGGGAAAGATATATGGTAGCCCATGGCATGCTTACACCAATCTAAAGCTGTTCTGGGGGAATTCTTTTATATATATATTTTTTTAACAAAAATGAATCTTTATGCTTCTAAACACTTGTGGCGGAGTAAACAAGTGCCCACGTTAGGAAAACAGTAGGAAATGGGAACACGACCTGTGTCTCACCTGCTCTCTATCCACCCTCTCTCTACCCACCTGTCAACACCCAATAACCTTTCATAGTCCTCCCCCTCCATCTCTAACACTCTTGTCTACTGTTTGGTTATATAGTTAAACACATTCACACGAGAATGAATGTATGGACTTTCAGGTAACTGCTCAAAAAAAGGAAACGTGAGTAAATGAGGTGCCTCCACACACATGTGGTTCCTGAGTAAATTAAGCAATTAACATCCCATCATGCTTAGGGTCATGTATAAACATGCCCAGTTGCCCATTATTTTGGCTACCATGGTTAGATGAGATCTTGATGACTTTGAAAGAGGGGTCTCAAAGGAGCATACAGAGTTTAAAGGGTGTTTATCTCAGTCACCAGATCTCAACCCAATTGATCACTTATGGGAGATTCTGTAGCGGCACCTCAGTCCACCAAATGATGGAATTTCTCATAGAAGAATGCTGACTCATCCCTCCAATAGAGTTGTAGACACTTGTAGAATCTATGCCAAGTTGCATCGAAGCTGTTCTGGCAGCTCGTGGTGCCCCAACGCCCTACTAAGACGCTTTCATTTGGACTTTCCTTTATTTTGGCAGTTGTGAAACCTGTGTTTCGTCATATGCCTGTGTGGAAATCTGTTTTTTCTGATTGCATCTAACAATCTGTTGGTCAGTGAGCGATGTGTTCCGCCATTCACTGCCACTGTAAAAGAAGTGGCGTTTGACATCATTAACTGGGTCGTGTTCCTTACGCACCAAATGGAAGAAAGCGGATTGAACTTCCATGTGGGACTAGGATAAAACTCACATTTTCATTTTCTGTCAAGTGCCCTAATGAACACAACCCTGGGTATTATAACTTTTTCACAGTAATGTTCCTCTGACCCAAACTCTACCCCTCTGGCTCACTTTTCTCTGAGCACAGTACAGTGTAACCCAAGTATAAGCCTGCTTTTGTTACACATGGCTTATTTACAGCCTGGTTTGGCGTGACTTGTTTATTTTAAAACAAAAACTTCAAGTAGTCAGAGCACTTTCATTACAGTCCTTCGTCTTGAAATGTTAAACTGTTGACATGCACAATTTGTGACTGTCAACAGTAGACTAATGAACAAAATACACGTATTTTTTTGTATAATGTCCCTCTAAAAGGGGGCTGGCATCAGATACCTAATTGGGTGCATGGAAGGAAAATGGAAATATCTTCACCAGCATGGTATGGTTTGGGTCAGCACGGTCGTGTGAAAACGCTGTTAGTTTAGTCATAAGATGACCTGCTGCTTGGTTCTGGGTTTCAGCTGGCTGTTGGAATCCTTGCCTGTCCCCTTGCTTTCTGACTTTTTCACTAACCTGTTCCAGAGACAGGAGTTGTGTCCCAAATGGCACCTTATTCCCTATATAGTGCACTACATTTTACCAACGCCCGTAGGGCATAACAAATAGTCCCTTTTTTCTGGTGCATTGTACCTTACACCTGTCCTGGCTTAACCCCTCTTCTCCTCCTCCACTTCTTTCTCTTCTGATTCCCCTCTTTCTGTATGTGTTTATTTTCTGTCTCTCTCTCTCTCTCTCCCTTCTCCGGCTGGTTCACTGTTAGAGCGAGTACCAGCCTCGCATGGTGTTTGAGATAGACACTGACACCAACACCATAAAGAGGAAGCCTGGCACTCACAAGCAGGTGAAACACTCCTTTGGTTACAGTCCTACACATATACACATTTGACTTGTTTCACATGCACATTTAGGGAGCAACTATGTGTGCACAGCATACACACAGTCACACATTGTTGGAGCACAGCAATACATACAAACAAACAAACCAACCAAGTCATTGGCACTTAACCCAAATTGCTCCTTTAATTTGCTCTAGATAAGAGCGTCTGCTAAATTACTGAAATATAAAATGATATACGGGCTGTCTGCAAACATACCATCCCACACACAAACATGCACATAGTTGTTGTTTTGTGGCCTGTATCTGCAGCATGCTGTGTGTGCACTGTGCTTTACTCAATTAACAGAACAGTACTCGATTTTCAATCTCTCTCTGCTTATAAATCTCTCCATTATTCCACGTCTCTTTATTTTCCTTCACACTTCCTTGTTACTCTTTCTCCTCAATTGTAATTTTATTTGATTTTTAAATCCCTCAATCCACCTGTTGCCATTCCTTCCCTCGTCTCTCTCCTTATTTCTCCTTATATTTTTGTCCTCCTGCACTCTTTCTCTCCAACCACCTCCCCCCAGTCTCTTACTGTGTCTGGGATGTCCATAGATGGGTGTCTCTCCTATCCTGCCGATATTGCCCCAACTTGTCTACTGCAGGTACTGCAACCTTGCACGTCGTCTTTTCAGAGCAACCTCCCTTTTCTGTCTCTCTCTCTCTTTTTATTTCCTTATATGCTTTGGATTTTGGAGCATGCTGTTAAACACTGGTCCAGGGCCAGTTTAGTGATGGTTAGAGTTTGGCTCGTGCATGTGTGGTGCGCTCCCCTGTGCAACCACCCAGTTGTGAGCTACACTTTGGCTGTGGATGAGGTGAGTTTCCCCTGCATAATGGAAACGCGTTGAGCACCTATTAGGAAAGCACTAGGTGTCTATAAATCCAATCCATGAATATATCATTATAAGCTGACCCTAAGGGGCCACTCTACCTACCTGCAACCAGAGAGTCTGATCCATGGCTCTATGCCCACAGTCCACCCTCTTCTCTGTAACAGTTGCCCATCTTTGATGTAGTGGTAAAAGATAGGTTTGTTAACACCAAACAGTAAAAGATGAATGCTAATGCTAACAGCGCTAATGTTGGTGTCAAAAAAAGATGCTCTCGTGATATTTGCTGGCCTTTACTCTCCCTCATTACATCTCTGGTGCCAACAGAGGTGTGATATATACCTGAGTATTGTTGAGAGAACCGTATGTGCATGAATGCCGGAGTTTCACTCCTGACTCCAGTTGAAAGTGGGATGAAATGAACCCTCTCTCTCCCTCTGTTTGCTCTCTGCCGGGACTTGACTGGCCACCCAGCAGGGCGAGGATCGCTGCTCCTCCCTGTCTCCCACAGGTAAGACACCAGTCACACTATTCCTGCTGCCCTTCACTGCTAGGTGCAGCTAGTCCCATTGGCTTCCAGGGAAACCAGAGTGTAAATGGCTGTGAACGAGACCAGATTCCAACACACCCTTCCCCTCTCCTTAATCATTTTCTGTATCCCAAATTGACTACAACTCCCTAGACGTTCCTGTGGATCTGAAAGGGTTTTATAACACGCCATATTCACTCTACCTCTCTCCCACCTGCTCACTTCCTGTTCTGCTTGCAGCCCTCCAATCACCTTCTTACCCCGGCCCTGTTACTCCGCCCTCCTGCTGTGGACCCGCCCAGCGGCCGGACAGCTTCTTGTTTCGCCTCAGCCAGAAGGAAGAGCAGAGGAGAGGTATGTCACTGGATCACAACCTCTGGATCTTGGCTGCATGGCCTGGGGAGCTTTCAGAAGAGAGTGTTGGTACCTCCTGAGTGTGCAATGCGCATGTCGCAATTGAGTGTCATGTGACATTGCTCTGGTAACTAGCTGGGCTGATAGACACGTCTGGATGGGATCCTGCACAGTCACTGAGCGATACTGTGGATAGTCAAACAAAATAGACGCTTCACACCCTTAGAATTCATTTGGGGGTCGGGGATGGGGGTAGTAGTATTAGATCATTTTGCGTATGGAAAGATTTCTATGTTTTAAATAGGGGAGGGGATATTGTCGGCTTTTGTTTTGACTTATGTATGCTGGTCTATGACTTTGATTTCTGTCTGTCTATAGGTCAGAGTTTTGTCTGTTTGGTTCAGTGACTAACATGCATCTGTGGCTTATAGTTTCGAAGCTCAGTTTTCTGTTGGTTTTGTTCCGACTATTACTTCAAGTTCCTTCTGTTGCTGTAGTTCTATCTGCTGTAGTTTGCCTTCTGGTTTGTTTGCCAGCCGTCTGGTCATGCACTTGTATCCGTAGAGCTGGACTTTCCTCGTCTTCAGGATCAATGATTAGCAGCCATTCTGCTTTCACCAGCTTTTGATCTTGTGTGTGTATGTTTGAGCCTGTCTGGTTCTGCCTTCCACGCCAGGTGATGGTGCCGCCCCCAGGCCAGAGCCTGAAGATGTGACCCCTACCCAGGCTCAAGGCCCCATGGGAGAGGAGGCTGCTCTGGTGGAGCAACTGCGGAAGGTGAACAGATTCTCCCCCCCCTTTTGAACAAGCTATTAGGGCCTGGAGTTTCTACTGGGTTCCTTGGCCCGTATTCATAAAGCATTTCAGAGTAGGAGTGCTCAACCAGAATCAGTCTTTCCTTTCAGATCGTAATGAGTACAATTATATGAACACGGGGACATGATCCTAGATCGGCACTCCTACTCTCAGGTGCTTCATGAGCCCAGGTCAGATCACAAGGTCACACTCCAGTCCCGACATGTGCT